>NC_091195.1:27950585-28010585 GCF_040958095.1 Procambarus clarkii
TGTGTGTGTCACTGGTGTGTGTGTGTGTCACTGGTGTGTGTGTGTGTCACTGGTGTGTGTGTGTGTCACTGGTGTGTGTGTGTGTGTCACTGGTGTGTGTGTGTGTGTCACTGGTGTGTGTGTGTCACTGGTGTGTGTGTCACTGGTGTGTGTGTGTGTGTGTCACTGGTGTGTGTGTGTGTGTCACTGGTGTGTGTGTGTGTGTCACTGGTGTGTGTGTGTCACTGGTGTGTGTGTGTCACTGGTGTGTGTGTGTCACTGGTGTGTGTATGTGTCACTGGTGTGTGTGTGTCACTGGTGTGGGTGTGTGTCTCTGGTGTGTGTGTGTCACTGGTGTGTGTGTGTGTGTGTCACTGGTGTGAGCCAGCAGCATGAGCCACACGTGCTAACAACAGATGTGCCTCACTGATTCACTGTTAACAGTAACCACTGTACACCAATCAGGTGAACACTGAATCAGACGCAGGCAACAGATGTCGTATTTAATTCCACCTTTAGTACCTTTCAATATCCTTTTACGTTTCTATCTCTCCCGTTGCCGTTCCCTTCCGTTGCCGTTCCCTTCCGTTGCCGTTCCCTTCCGTTGCAGTTCCGTGCCAGCACCAGGAGAACTACTGGCTCCGCCACCGCTGGTACACTCGAGTCAGAGAGTGATAAGGTTAGCAATTATGTTCCTTAACTTATCATCTAAGCCTCCTGGAGGCTATCTGTTAAGACTGTGTACTGTGTATTGTGTAAGGCTTTGTCTTATCAACAATATGTTCACAAGTTCAATGGTGAACAGTACTTTAGCAGGTTCACAAGATCAGTAGTGAACTTAAGGTTGCAATGATCTACGACGCGGTCTGGGGTTGAAGTCTCTCAACATGTTGATCTCGTTATGATCAAGTGTAAATCCTGCTTAAGTCTGGCTTTCCTGTTTGTAGGTGCGCTCCGCGTTCCTCACTTGTGACTACGTGCTCATTTGGCCTCTATTGACTGACAGCTTCACTACAGGTGATTTACTGACTGATTATGTTCTTAGTGAAGCGCGCTTGCGTCCACGCACACACACAGGGATACGGAGGAGACACTTAACTATAGACCTGTATCACTGACAAGCATCCCCTGTAAAATACTGGAAAGAATAATAAGGCTACGACTGGTTGCACACCTGGAGAACGTCAGGTTTGTGAACAAACATCAACATGGGTTTTGGACAGGGAAATCTTGCCTAACTAACCTTTTGGAATTCTATGATAAAATAACAGTGATAAGGCAGGACAGAAGGCTGGGCAGACTGCATATTTCTGGACTGCTAAAAAGCCTTTGATACAGTACCGCACATGAGACTGCTGTTTAAACTCGAGAGGCAGGCGGGGGTGGGGGGAAAGGCCTTAGCATGGGTAAGGAACTACCTAACAGGAAGGAGCCAGAGAGTTACGGTAAGGGGCGAAAAGTCGGACTGGCGAACAGTAACGAGTGGAGTACCTCAAGGATCGGTGCTGGGACCAATTATGTTTCTAGTATATGTTAACGACATGTTTACAGGCGTAGAGTCCTACATGTCGATGTTGGCGGATGACCCAAAGTTGATAAGAAGAGTTGTGACAGGTGAGGATTGTAGGATCCTCCAAGAGGACCTGAACAGGTTGCAGAGATGGTCAGAGAAATGGCTACTGGAATTCAACACGAGCAAATGTAAAGTTATGGAAATTGGACTAGGAGATAGGAGACCAAAGGGACAGTACACAATGAAGAGGAACTGCCTACCTGTGACGACGCGAGAAAGAGACCTGGGGGTGGACGTAACACCTAATCTATCTCCTGAGTCACATATAAATATGATAACGACAGCAGCGTACTCTACACTGGCAAAAGTTAGAACATCATTCAGAAACCTAAGTGAGAAGGCATTTAGGGCGCTTTACACTGCCTACGTGAGGCCAGTCTTAGAGTATGCCGCCTCATCATGGAGTCCCCATCTGAAGAAGCATATAAGGAACGGGAAAAGGTTCAGAAGTTTGCGAAGAGACTCGTCTCAGAGTTACGAGGGATGGGATATGAAGAGCAACTTAAGGAGTTGAACCTGACGACGCTAGAAAAACGGACAAAGAGAGAAGAGACATAAAATACTCAGGGGGATTGAAAGTGTGCAAATAGAAGAAATGTTCGCATTGAATACCAGTAGAACAAAGGGACATGGGTGGAAGCTTGAGATTCAGATGAGTCACAGAGATGTTAGAAAGTGTTCATCTAGCGTGAGAGTAGTGGGGAAATGGAATGAATTAAAGGAGCAGGTTGCAAACTTCCTTTATAATTTTAAGAGTTGGTAGGATATATAAATAAAACGTTGAAACTCGCTTTAAGACCACCACAACACCTTACTGACCAACCAGCAAGTTTGGTGTTGGACTTAAGACCTATCAACCTCTGGAGAGTTATTAAGACCACCACAACACCTTACTGACCAACCAGCAAGTTTGGTGTTGGACTTAAGACCTATCAACCTCTGGAGAGTTATTAAGACCACCACAACACCTTACTGACCAACCAGCAAGTTTGGTGTTGGACTTAAGACCTATCAACCTCTGGAGGGTTATTAAGACCACCACAACACCTTACTGACCAACCAGCAAGTTTGGTGTTGGACTTAAGACCTATCAACCTCTGGAGGGTTATTAAGACCACCACAACACCTTACTGACCAACCAGCAAGTTTGGTGTTGGACTTAAGACCTATCAACCTCTGGAGGGTTATTAAGACCACCACAACACCTTACTGACCAACCAGCAAGTTTGGTGTTGGACTTAAGACCTATCAACCTCTGGAGGGTTATTAAGACCACCACAACACCTTACTGACCAACCAGCAAGTTTGGTGTTGGACTTAAGACCTATCAACCTCTGGAGGGTTATTAAGACCACCACAACACCTTACTGACCAACCAGCAAGTTTGGTGTTGGACTTAAGACCTATCAACCTCTGGAGAGTTATTAAGACCACCACAACACCTTACTGACCAACCAGCAAGTTTGGTGTTGGACTTAAGACCTATCAACCTCTGGAGAGTTATTAAGACCACCACAATAGCTCACCTAATTGTTCTTGCGGGGGTTGAGCTCTGGCTCTTTGGTCCCGCCTCTCAACTGTCAATCAACTGGTGTACAGGTTCCTGAGCCTATTGGGCTCTATCATATCTACACTTGAAACTGTGCATGGAGTCAGCCTCCACCACATCACTGCCTAATGCATTCCACCTGTTAACTATTCTGACACTGAAAAAGTTCTTTCTAACGTCCCTGTAGCTCATGTGGGTACTCAGTTTCCACCTGTGTCCCCTTGTTCTGTTAAATAATAGTTAGCCAAAGAATCTGCCTTTAAAGGAGCCGTTGAGTGTAACCTTGGATTGTCAATGAGCAATCTGAGAGCAGCAGTACACCGAGAACTTCAACAAGATCTTGTAGATCTGAGGCAAAGTGAAATTGACACCAGTAATTCCATCTATCATCATACTATCATGCAAGAGGAGCCACACATCTATGGATCATCCAATAAAATCAGCAGACTTCTAGATGGTACTACTGCTCAGCTTAGTCTCGGTTACAAGTATCTCTGGGAATTGTCATTATCTGCTGATGTAGACCTGACCAAATGTAAACTGTGTCAACAAAATTATTCGCACACCCTCCGTCACTATGTGATGGAGTGCGAAAAGATACGTGAATTTAGAGACAATTCTATAACCAATGTTCCAGCGATGTGTCAATATTTCATTCAAAATGATCTGCTACCAGAAATTTTAGCCAAATATCCCCAGTTTGCTAACTGTAGGTAGTAACTGAGTGATTGTAACCTATCCACCGCTGCCCACTGGATGGGGGGCGGTGTGCAGGACAAACATATCAATTGTGACACTAACTCTCCACATATGTCAGTTGCTTAATTTAGAACCTGTACTTGAGGTCGATCTCGAACCCATTGATGATGTGACGACTTATACTGAATTTTGTAACTAGCTCATCAAGATTGTAACTTGCTTAGCTAAATGAATTGTGGGGTTCAGTCCCTGAGCCCATTATGTGCCTCTGTAACCCTTTCCACTTCTGCCCACAAGATGGGTATGGGGTGCATAATAAGTGAACTAAACTAAAACTAACTATCTACCCTGTCAATTCCCTTGTTAAGGACCTGCCCGAAACCCTATGCGTACTAGTGGCTTTAGGTATTGTATGTACTACCTCTATCTATAAATCCAACATTATGTTTGTAAAACAACTATGTATGTACTTTCCTGAATAAAATTTACTTTACTTTACTGTAACAACTCTTGTATACATAAATAAAATAAAAATGAAATGAGTATTTTCTGTATTTTTATAATTAAGACTATTATTGGAATTGTTCATAACTTCAGTATTCTTCTGAAATCAGATTTCATTATATCGTATCATTAGTTGTAATTTTGCCATTACACTTCTGTTAGATAATTACACTCATTATTTATGTTCTGGCTTCTCCCAGCAGCCATCGCTAACTCTATGTCCTCTCAGGTGTTCATGCAATATTCTCACATATATATTTGAATAATAAAAGTGTATCATAATGTGGAACGCGCCAATATATGCTTGTTTATTGTGGCAATTATACTCGACTTATAATCACCGAGGCTGTAGTTTGTCACGCCACCCACACTCCA
The DNA here is from genome assembly GCF_040958095.1 of Procambarus clarkii. NCBI lineage: Eukaryota > Metazoa > Arthropoda > Malacostraca > Decapoda > Cambaridae > Procambarus > Procambarus clarkii. Next base: position 27,955,265 of record NC_091195.1, read on the forward strand.
CGGTACGAGCGAGTAGTTTGTGATCACGACACCTGCACTCCACGGTACGAGCGAGTAGTTTGTGATCACGACACCCGCACTCCATGGTACGAGCAAGTAGTTTGTGATCACGACACCCGCACTCCACGGTACAAGCAAGTAGTTTGTGATCACGACACCTGCACTCCATGGTACAAGCAAGTAGTTTGTGATCACGACACCCGCACTCCATGGTACGAGCAAGTAGTTTGTGATCACGACACCCGCACTCCACGGTACAAGCAAGTAGTTTGTGATCACGACACTCGCACTCCACGGTACAAGCGAGTAGTTTGTGATCACGACACCCGCACTCCATGGTACGAGCAAGTAGTTTGTGATCACGACACCCGCACTCCACGGTACAAGTGAGTAGTTTGTGATCACGCCACTCGCACTCCACGGTACAAGCGAGTAGTTTGTGATCACGACACCCACACTCCATGGTACGAGCAAGTAGTTTGTGATCACGACACCCGCACTCCATGGTACAAGCGAGTAGTTTGTGATCACGCCACCCGCACTCCACGGTACAAGCAAGTAGTTTGTGATCACGACACTCACGCTCCACGGTACAAGCGAGTAGTTTGTGATCACGACACCCGCACTCCACGGTACGAGCAAGTAGTTTGTGATCACGACACCCGCACTCCACGGTACGAGCAAGTAGTTTGTGATCACGACACCCGCACTCCACGGTACAAGCAAGTAGTTTGTGATCACGACACCCGCACTCCACGGTACGAGCAAGTAGTTTGTGATCACGACACCCGCACTCCACGGTACAAGCAAGTAGTTTGTGATCACGACACCCACACTCCACGGTACAAGTGAGTAGTTTGTGATTACGCCACCCACACTCCACGGTACAAGTGAGTAGTTTGTGATCACGCCACCCGCGCTCAGTCAGTCAACTTGGGTGCACATCAGATGTACCACCTTCTATATGGTCTTAGTGAATTGCCTTGGCAGTTCAATAATAGTTGTGGTGTTGGGTAATATATATTGTCGCTCTGTGCATATTATACTCTGTTGTTTACAGCGCCCGAGTCATTGAAACTGAAATTAGTGTTAAAGTTTTATTTATTCTATGATATTACATGGTATCTTGTCATCTATATAACATATCATCTATATTACATGGTATTACATGATTACAAGGCTATATTTGCATGGTGCGCAAGTTAGGGACACTGGCTTGTAGTTCAGTGCCTCCTGTCTATCTCCTTTCTCACATATCTGAACAACATTGGCCGTCTTCCAAATTTTTGGCAGTTCTCCTGTTACCATTGATTTGTTACACACCATTGAAAGAGGAAAGCATAGTGCTTCTGCTGCCTCCTTAAGGATTCATGACGAGATTTTGTGTGTGTGTGTATGTGTATGTGTTCAACAAGGAACAAGTAACTTTGTTGTAAAAAAAAAAGGCGAAGTTTCCGTAGCATAAATCATTATTAGATTAAAACAGAAAAGAATGGCATTACATATATTTTCCAATAAATAGTTGCATGTGGAAAAATTACATGACACAAGTATTACACATATATGTTTAACATTTTAAATAAATGAAAAAAACTAGTTGAGATTAATAGCAGACAATATTTAGTAAATATAAACACCAAAATACATGATTGTATATAACAAACATTAATCACACTTCCAAATGAACAGTTACTAGAAGCAACATTCAGAAAACATTACAGCTCACAAGGTAGTGTTTTCTGTATGGTCAGCGCTGGTAAATGTGTCTTGATAGCACTTAAACCTCCAAAGTGACCATCGTTGAAGTGCCTCGCTGCCCACTGCGCTGCTCAAGGGGTTACGGGTCGAAATTGCTGTTGTGTTGTGGATTTTGAAAAGATCGATAGAGCGGATTGCCCCTTCTTCCAGGAGCCCCTAGATAGTCGTTTGTCCTTGAAGTGTCAAAGGCTTGCCTGGAGGACTTGGTGTCGAAGTCACAACGACTCTTGGAGTGTAAGTGATCGTACCAACTCGTAATCTTGGACTTTGAGGGTGTCTGGATGTCCGTAGCGCCCCGGTACCCCTTCGGAGTCTGATAAACATGTAAATCTCCATACACCTTCGGGGCGCTGTGGTTCTTGGCGCCCTGAAACTCTCTAGGAGCGTGAAAATCCCCATCGCTGAGGTAATCCTTGGTAGCCTGGTAGTGGGGTTCTTCGTGTGCCTCAAGAGACCTTTGGGAACCAGTTCGATTCAAGTGCTTCGGGTCCCTGAGGTCCATCGAGAACCCAGGGTTGTCGTGGGCTTTCGCCGAAGTCCTCCGCGCAGGGACCTGGTAGTGGTAGCCTGCCTCAAGAGTACTCTGAGAGTCGTACTTCGATGTGGTGATACTCAGGGCGGGAGTCTTCTTCGCCACCGACTGCCAGAACAAAAAAGGTCATTTTACCTATCTTCTGGGGCTTGTGTTGGTTCATAAAAATGTGGTATTTACCCTACCTTGTGGTACCTATCCTACATTGTGATACCTATCCTGCCTTGTAGTACCTACTCTGCCATTGGGTAACTATCCCTACCATGTAGTGCCTCTCACCTTCTGGCATCTATCCTGCCTTCATGTACCTATCCTACCGCATGGTACCTATTTTTTCCCCTTGTTGAATGTATCGTGCCATGTGGAATCTACCATAATACAACCATCCTACCTTAATACAACCATCCTACCTTATTAACTCCATGTAACCAACCATACCCCCTAAATGTCAACCCATGTCTTGCTATTTTCAAACAATACTGTTTGTTGACCAACTTGTTTAATTGCTGATTTCTAACTATATCCCCCCCCCCCTGTCAACACAATTTATAGTTTAATCTCAATTACTATTAAGTTTTAGTCTAAGTGGGTTTTCCCCCACACCTTGCCCAAAACGCTGTGGGTATGAGTGCTTTTAGATATTGTATGCACTAGGCTTTTTTTTTTTTTTTTGAGATATATACAAGAGTTGTTACATTCTTGTACAGCCACTAGTACGCGTAGCGTTTCGGGCAAGTCCTTAATCCTATGGTCCCTGGAATACGATCCCCTGCCGCGAAGAATCGTTTTTTCATCCAAGTACACATTTTACTGTTGCGTTAAACAGAGGCTACAGTTAAGGATTTGCGCCTAGTAAATCCTCCCCGGCCAGGATACGAACCCATGACATAGCGCTCGCGGAACGCCAGGCGAGTGTCTTACCACTACACCACGGAGACTTCTTACCACTACACCACGGAGACTTCTTACCACTACACCACGGAGACTTCTTACCACTACACCACGGAGACTTCTTACCACTACACCACGGAGACTTCTTACCACTACACCACGGAGACTCTATCTATAAATCCAACATTATGTTTGTAACTCATCTCTTATGTATGTACTTTTACCTGAATAAACATTTTGATTTGAATTTGATCCCTACCTGCTTCCTGCGAGTGTTGGTACAGGTGCTGGCTACGAGGACCACCACCAAGGCCAGGAGCAGGAGGCCGCCCACCACACCCACCACAATCACCACCGTCGGGTCAGCTGCTGACTCTAGGTCGTCCAGCTGGCTCTGGACGACCTCTTCAGCTCGGGTCACGACCTGTCGGGTGGGATGGTTGGCTGCTGTTAGTTGTGTGAGGGATAGGAACTCTCAGGAGACAGCGTCAAGCCATTACGACGGTGTAGCACTGGGAAGGGGTCAGGATAAGGGTTTGGGATGGGACGGAGGTAAGGAATGGTGCCCAACCACTTGTGGACAGTCGGGGATTGAACGCCGACCTGCATGAAGCAAGACCGTCGCTCTACCGTCCACTCCAAGTGGAGGAAGGGTGTGCAAGCAGATATTAACTTCATAAACCTGAATTCTAAATCTAAAATCTTGTGTCAAGTTGATCCTCAGCCGGAAATATCGTCTTTACGCACATGTCCAAGAGTGTCAAAGCAATAACCACTAGCATGAGGACATGACAGACATATATAGACACTCATTGTCCAGGTGACGACAAAATTAGCTTCGTTAGATTAATATTTTAGTCTACCTTATCCCAAGAATATTTTCTCACTTTCATAAATAGAAAACGTTTTAATGATAAACTAAAGCAAACTGACACATGAACAAGTTACAAGTTTCCCGTTGTTCCCTCCCTTACCACTTCCAGCTGGTCGACCTGAGCCTTGAGCGCCGCCTTATCCAGACTGTCAACAAAGACCGTATTGTCCGCTGCCTCGTCCACAATACTGTCCAGCTCCAGCGAGCAGTTGGTCAGTTTGTCTAGCTGATCCTGCGAGATGTCCCCGGCCTGTACCTCCTGCGTCACCTGCAGGATGTCCGCCAGGGTGGCGGTCAGTCGTGCACACAGGTCGTCGTCAGTAGCTGTCGTGTTGGGGTCACAGACTGGGTCGTCGCCCACTGACCTCACACGACGACCAGCTGCTGACGCTGATGCCACTAGCAGCAATGGTTGTGGGTCGGGCCGTGTGCGTACTGGCTGGTGTTGTTTTGGTTGTAAAAGAAGTTGATGGGATTGTAGTTCTTGTTTTAGCTTACCTGTTATTCTAACCTTGGTTGGAATGGGAGTTTGTGGGGTTGTGGTAGCTGGTTTTGTTGTTGTTGTAGTAGTGGTAGTTGATAGGGTTGTTGTGGTGGCTGGTGAGGTTGTTGTTGTGGTAGTTGGTGGGGTTGTTGTAGTAGTGGTAGTTGATAGGGTTGTTGTGGTGGTTGGTGGTGTTGTGGTAGTTGGTGGGGTTGTTGTGGTAGTTGATGGGGTTGTTGTGGTAGTTGATGGGGTTGTTGTGGTAGTTGGTGGGGTTGTTGTGGTAGTTGATGGGGTTGTTGTGGTAGTTGGTGGGGTTGTTGCTGTGGTAGTTGGTTGGGTTATTGGTGTGGAAGTTGATGGGGTTGTTGTGGTAGTTGGTGGGGTTGTTGTGTTAGTTGGTGGGGTTGTTGTTGTGGCAGTTGATGGGGTTGTTGTTGTGGTAGTTGATGGGGTTGTTGTGGTAGTTGGTGGAGTTGTTGTGGTAGTTGGTGGGGTTGTTGTGGTAGTTGGTGGGGTTGTTGTTGAGGTAGTTGATGGGGTTGTTGTTGTGGTAGTTGATGGGGTTGTTGTTGTGGTAGTTGATGGGGTTGTTGTGGTAGTTGGTGGAGTTGTTGTGGTAGTTGGTGGGGTTGTTGTGGTAGTTGGTGGAGTTGTTGTGGTAGTTGGTGGGGTTGTTGTGGTAGTTGATGGGGTTGTTGTGGTAGTTGGTGGAGTTGTTGTGGTGGCTGGTGGGGTTGTTGTGGTGACTGGTGGGGTTGTTGTGGTGACTGGTGGGGTTGTTGTGGTGACTGGTGGGGTTGTTGTGGTGGTTGGTGGGGTTGTTGTGGTGGTTGGTGGGGTTGTTGTGGTGGTTGGTGGGGTTGTTGTGGTGGCTGGTGGGGTTGTTGTGGTGGTTGGTGGGGTTGTTGTGGTGGTTGGTGGGGTTGTTGTGGTGGTTGGTGGGGTTGTTGTGGTGGTTGGTGGGGTTGTTGTGGTGACTGGTGGGGTTGTTGTGGTGACTGGTGGGGTTGTTGTGGTGACTGGTGGGGTTGTTGTGGTGACTGGTGGGGTTGTTGTGGTGGTTGGTGGGGTTGTTGTGGTGGTTGGTGGGGTTGTTGTGGTGGCTGGTGGGGTTGTTGTTGTGGTAGTTGATGGGGTTGTTGTGGTAGTTGATGGGGTTGTTGTGGTAGTTGGTGGAGTTATTGTGGTGGCTGGTGAGGTTGTTGTGGTGACTGGTGGGGTTGTTGTGGTGGCTGGTGGGGTTGTTGTGGTGGCTGGTGGGGTTGTTGTGGTGGCTGGTGGGGTTGTTGTGGTGGCTGGTGGGGTTGTTGTGGTGGCTGGTGGGGTTGTTGTGGTGGCTGGTGGGGTTGTTGTGGTAGCTGGTGGGGTTGTTGTGGTAGTTGGTGGGGTTGTTGTGGTGGCTGGTGGGGTTGTTGTGGTAGTTGGTGGGGTTGTTGTGGTAGCTGGTGGGGTTGTTGTGGTGGCTGGTGGGGTTGTTGTGGTGGCTGGTGGGGTTGTTGTGGTGGCTGGTGGGGTTGTTGTGGTAGTTGGTGGGGTTGTTGTGGTAGCTGGTGGGGTTGTTGTGGTGGCTGGTGGGGTTGTTGTGGTGGCTGGTGGGGTTGTTGTGGTGGCTGGTGGGGTTGTTGTGGTGGCTGGTGGGGTTGTTGTGGTAGCTGGTGGGGTTGTGGTAGTTGGTGGGGTTGTGGTAGCTAGTGGGGTTGTTGTGGTGGCTGGTGGGGTTGTTGTGGTGGCTGGTGGGGTTGTTGTGGTGGCTGGTGGGGTTGTGGTAGCTGGTGGGGTTGTTGTGGTAGTTGATGGGGTTGTTGTGGTGGCTGGTGGGGTTGTTGTTGTGGCTGGTGGGGTTGTAGTACTCATGACAATGGCCATCAATCTATCAAGGGAGTTCTCAATATGGGTGAGTTCCTCCTTGATGCCCTCCAGCACCGCCTGCGTCGGCTCTGTCACGGAGAAAGAAAATGGGACAAGGAGAAATGTATAGGTAATTTTGTTTATGCATTTGTGATAAAAACAACCTGTCCTCAGGTGGGGTATGTACCCCTCGTCGTAATCACTTCAAAACCACTTCGTAATCCCCTATTATCTACTCCCTATCCATGGTTAGGTTAGGGTAAGATCTAGTTAAGTTTGGTTAAGTTATGTTTGGTCACATTAGGTTAAAACTGTATTATTGTAAACGTGTGACATGAAATTCAAAAACTGTTTGAGTATCCCCTGGAATTTGCCATTGAAGAAAACCTTGGCTATATAGAGGTTATCATAGAAAACGAGTACACAACAGGTAGTTTCTGTTTTAAACCATGGATTTATAATACAATTCAGTTCTAATTTGAGATTTTTCTTAGGTTACGACAACAACAGACATCAACATCAGACATTACCTCATCAACACCAGACCGTCCTCATCAACACCAGACCGTCCTCATCAACACCAGACCGTCCTCATCAACACACAGACCGCCCTCATCAACACCAGACCGTCCTCATCAACACCAGACCGTCCTCATCAACACCAGACCGTCCTCATCAACACCAGACCGTCCTCATCAACACCAGACCGTCCTCATCAACACACAGACCGCCCTCATCAACACCAGACCGTCCTCATCAACACACAGACCGCCCTCATCAACACCAGACCGTCCTCATCAACACCAGATCGTCCTCATCAACAACAGACCGTCCTCATCAACACACAGACCGCCCTCATCAACACCAGACCGTCCTCATCAACACCAGACCGTCCTCATCAACACACAGACCGCCCTCATCAACACCAGACCGTCCTCATCAACACCAGACCGTCCTCATCAACACCAGACCGTCCTCATCAACACCAGACCGCCCTCATCAACACACAGACCGCCCTCATCAACACCAGACCGCCCTCATCAACACCAGACCGTCCTCATCAACACCAGACCGTCCTCATCAACACACAGACCGCCCTCATCAACACACAGACCGCCCTCATCAACCCCAGACCGTCCTCATCAACACCAGACTGTCCTCATCATCACCAGACCGTCCTCATCAACACCAGACCGTCCTCATCATCACCAGACCGTCTTCATCAACACCAGACCGTCCTCATCAACACCAGACCGTCCTCATCATCACCAGACCGTCCTCATCATCACCAGACCGTCCTCATCAACACCAGACCGTCCTCATCAACACCAGACCGTCCTCATCATCACCAGACCGTCCTCATCATCACCAGACCGTCCTCATCATCACCAGACCGTCCTCATCAACACCAGACCGTCCTCATCAACACCAGACCGTCCTCATCATCACCAGACCGTCCTCATCATCACCAGACCGTCCTCATCATCACCAGACCGTCCTCATCAACACCAGACCGTCCTCATCATCACCAGACCGTCCTCATCAACACCAGACCGTCCTCATCAACACCAGACCGTCCTCATCAACACCAGACCGTCCTCATCAACACCAGACCGTCCTCATCAACACCAGACCATCCTCATCAACACCAGACCGCCCTCATCAACACCAGACCGTCCTCATCAACACCAGACCGTCCTCATCAACACCAGACCGTCCTCATCAACACCAGACCGTCCTCATCATCACCAGCCATTAACATGAGCCTCTATAATGGCATAACAGCTGCTGACACTGGTATAACCTACCTGTTTTAGCATGACTGACGCTGACGGCTGACAGCAAAACCACTGACATTACCGTCAGCAGCGGGCCTTCCCTCGCCTTCATTTGACGGAACACCATCTGACGGAACACCATCTGATGGAACACCAGCTGACGGAACACCAGCTGACGGAACACCTGCTGACGGAACACCAGCTGACGGAAGACCAGCTGATGGAACACTGTAAAAGTGTTTGGGTTAGTTTATTTAAATTATATATAGAATATGAGTCACAGACAGGGATTTGGAAAGGCGCCAAGTTGTCGGCCGGAGATCTCACACCTCTAAGCGTTAATGACCCCAAGTGACCTGAGGTCAGATCATGCGAATTTCACCTTGCTTCTACTAATCTCATAATTGGAGCCTGGTAGCCTTCAAACATGCCGACGTTTAAGGAGTGGCTTGGTAGAGTGCCGGAGGCTATCTACTTGTGGGCGGAGTTAGCTACTAGGTTCCCCAATATATACTCGGAGAACTATCGATTCGAGAGCATTAAGAGAAGAACGGCAGTCAGCAGAGCAGAGAAGACAGCCCTAGCAGGGAGGCTGTCGGCCGGCAGGGCGAGAGTCTCCGTCAACTACAGACCCCCCCCCCTCTCTATCCAGCTATAGGCACACACTTGGTGAGTTGAGCAGTAAGGTGACTTGGTCGTGTTTTACAAGTGTTGTGTGATGATCAGGGGCAGTCAGTTGTAGTGTTCTCAGATTCTTGGAGGATGACTCACTTTGAATATTAATCTTTAACATTTTAATTGCATTGCTTAAGTTATGATACTTATCATGAAAAATATAATTGTTGAATTTATTATTTAAATGGACTTTATTTTGTTCCCTAGAGATTTTGAGTTGAGGTGAGAAAGCCTCTGTGGTTACTGGTTTCTTGGTTTAGAATGAGTACATGATAAAGATGGGACCATACTAATAATGATCTCTTGATAACATCTTTGGTGAATATTGTGATACAGACAAGTTCCATTCCTTGTCTTGTATGTAATGATCATGAATGGATGGTGGCAGCATTTCGTCTTCTACTATCTACTCTTCTACTTCTATCTACTCTTCTACTTCTACCTATCTACACCTCTCCCTCCACCCCTCTCTAAACTCTCACTTTCAACTAATGACCCTCCTCGCTCCTCCCACCTCCCTACCTCTCACCCCAAACCCTCACTAATTACTTCACTATTCATTTCTTTCCTCTCGTTTTCTCTTATACGTTTGTGGCAATGATTATGTATTCTAGAGTTCTCTCTAGAGTTTCGGGTAACTGATCCAGTTACGGCGCCTTGTAGTCTTAGCACCTAGGTAGTCAAATACCTAGGTTACAAGGTGTTGAACGAGAGAGGTTGCCTTAGGAACTCTGGGAGTGCTCTAGAATAGTTAGCTAACTGGGGACGGGATAACGGACTAGAGAGAGCTGTTTCCCCCGGCCTCGTTAGTTAACTGGGGGGTGGAATAATGGACAAGATAGAGCTATTTACCCCACCCCCCGTTACACTACCTCAGCTTGAGGGAGACACACACACACAATAGACTACCTCAGCTTGAGACACACACACAGTAGACTACCTCAGCTTGAGAGAGACACACACAGTAGACTACCTCAGCTTGAGAGAGACTCACACACAGTAGACTACCTCAGCTTGAGAGAGACACACACAGTAGACTACCTCAGCTTGAGAGAGACAAACACACAGTAGACTACCTCAGCTTGAGAGAGACACACACAGTAGACTACCTCAGCTTGAGGGAGACACACACACAGTAGACTACCTCAGCTTGAGAGAGACACACACACACACACACACAGCAGACTACCTCAGCTTGAGAGAGGCACACACACAGTAGACTACCTTAGCTTGAGGAAGACACACACACAGTAGACTACCTCAGCTTGAGGAAGACACACACACAGTAGACTACCTCAGCTTGAGGAAGACACACACACAGTAGACTACCTCAGCTTGAGGAAGACACACACACAGTAGACTACCTCAGCTTGAGGAAGACACACACACAGTAGACTACCTCAGCTTGAGAGACACACACACACACACACACACACAGTAGACTACCTCAGCTTGAGTGAGAGAGACACACACACAGTAGACTACCTCAGCTTGAGTGAGAGAGACACACACACAGTAGACTACCTCAGCTTGAGAGAGACACACACACACAGTAGACTACCTCAGCTTGAGGAAGACACACACACAGTAGACTACCACAGCTTGAGAGAGAGACACACACACACAGTAGACTACCTCAGCTTGAGGGAGACACACACACAGTAGACTACCTCAGCTTGAGAGAGAGACACACACACACACACACACAGTAGACTACCTCAGCTTGAGGGAGACACACACACAGTAGACTACCTCAGCTTGAGAGAGACACACACACACACACAGTAGACTACCTCAGCTTGAGGGAGACACACACACAGTAGACTACCTCAGCTTAAGGGAGAGACACACACACACACAGTAGACTACCTCAGCTTGAGAGAGAGAGACACACACACAGTAGACTACCTCAGCTTGAGAGAGAGACACACACACAGTAGACTACCTCAGCTTGAGGGAGAGAGACACACACAGTAGACTACCTCAGCTTGAGAGAGAGACACACACACACACAGTAGACTACCTCAGCTTGAGGGAGACACACACACACAGTAGACTACCTCATCTTGAGGGAGACACACACACAGTAGACTACCTCAGCTTGAGGGAGACACATACTCACCACAGTAGACTACCTCAGCTTGAGAGAGAGACACACACAGTAGACTACCTCAGCTTGAGAGAGACACACACACACAGTAGACTATCTCAGCTTGAGAGAGAGACACACACAGTAGACTACCTCAGCTTGAGGGAGACACACACACAGTAGACTACCTCAGCTTGAGAGAGACACACACACACAGTAGACTACCTCAGCTTGAGAGAGAGACACACACAGTAGACTACCTCAGCTTGAGGGAGACACACACACAGTAGACTACCTCAGCTTGAGGGAGACACACACACAGTAGACTACCTCAGCTTGAGGGAGACACACACTCACCACAGTAGACTACCTCAGCTTGAGAGAGAGACACACACAGTAGACTACCTCAGCTTGAGAGAGACACACACACACAGTAGACTACCTCAGCTTGAGAGAGAGACACACACAGTAGACTACCTCAGCTTGAGGGAGACACACACACAGTAGACTACCTCAGCTTGAGAGAGAGACACACACAGTAGACTACCTCAGCTTGAGAGAGAGACACACACAGTAGACTACCTCAGCTTGAGAGAGACACACACACACAGTAGACTACCTCAGCTTGAGAGAGAGACACACACAGTAGACTACCTCAGCTTGAGGGAGACACACACACAGTAGACTACCTCAGCTTGAGAGAGAGACACACACAGTAGACTACCTCAGCTTGAGAGAGACACACACCACAGTAGACTACCTCAGCTTGAGAGAGAGACACACACAGTAGACTACCTCAGCTTGAGAGAGACACACACACACAGTAGACTACCTCAGCTTGAGAGAGAGACACACACAGTAGACTACCTCAGCTTGAGGGAGACACACACACAGTAGACTACCTCAGCTTGAGAGAGACTCACACACACAGTAGACTACCTCAGCTGGAGGGAGACACACACACACAGTAGACTACCTCAGCTTGAGGGAGACACACACACACAGTAGACTACCTCAGCTTCAGGGAGACACACACACACACACAGTAGACTACCTCAGCTTGAGGGAGACACACACACAGTAGACTACCTCAGCTTGAGAGAGACTCACACACACAGTAGACTACCTCAGCTGGAGGGAGACACACACACACAGTAGACTACCTCAGCTGGAGGGAGACACACACACACAGTAGACTACCTCAGCTTCAGGGAGACACACACACACACACAGTAGACTACCTCAGCTTGAGGGAGATACACACACACAGTAGACTACCTCAGCTGGAGGGAGACACACACACACAGTAGACTACCTCAGCTTGAGGGAGACACACACACACACAGTAGACTACCTCAGCGTGAGGGAGACACACACACAGTAGACTACCTCAGCTTGAGGGAGACACACACACACACACACACACAGTAAACTACCTCAGCTTGAGAGAGAGACACACACACAGTAGACTACCTCAGCTTGAGGGAGACACACACACAGTAGACTACCTCAGCTTGAGGGAGACACACACACAGTAAACTCCGCTTGAAAGAGACACACCACAGTAGACTACCTCAGCTTGAGGGAGACACACACAAACACAGTAGACTACCGCAGCTTGAGGGAGATACACACACACAGTAGACTACCTCAGCTTGAGGGAGACACACACACACACACACAGTAGACTACCTCAGCTTGAGGGAGACACACACACTGTAGACTACCTCAGCTTGAGAGAGACACACACACAGTAGACTACCTCAGCTTGAGGGAGACACACACACACAGTAGACTACCTCAGCTTGAGGGAGACACACACACACACAATAGACTACCTCAGCTTGAGACACACACACAGTAGACTACCTCAGCTTGAGAGAGACACACACAGTAGACTACCTCAGCTTGAGAGAGACACACACACAGTAGACTACCTCAGCTTGAGAGAGACACACACACTGTAGACTACCTCAGCTTGAGAGAGACACACACACAGTAGACTACCTCAGCTTGAGAGAGAGACACACACACAGTAGACTACCTCAGCTTGAGAGAGAGAGACACACACACACAGCAGACTACCTCAGCTTGAGAGAGGCACACACACACAGTAGACTACCTCAGCTTGAGTGAGAGAGACACACACACAGTAGACTACCTCAGCTTGAGTGAGAGAGACACACACACAGTAGACTACCTCAGCTTGAGTGAGAGAGACACACACACAGTAGACTACCTCAGCTTGAGTGAGAGAGACACACACACAGTAGACTACCTCAGCTTGAGCTGTAGCACACACTAGTCGTCAGGTGATTGGTGACATGGTCGTAACTACCGGTACTGCGCAATTCACTCGTCATAGTGGATTAGGTAATCTAGTCCCTTAATCTAGGTTATCTATGGGGAGGAGGTCACCTATTTCCTCCAACAGGATTTAGTTTTAAGCTCTTGGGCCCCGCCTAACTCACCGCCAGTTGGGTATTGTGAGGTCTTAGGGTATTTTGGTAGATTGATGAGGTCAATCAATGACCATTCCCAGTAACCTACGACAGCTGTCTAATTCCCAGGTGAACAGAAGCATCAGGTGAGAACATCAGACATAGCGTCGAGGCTTGCTGTGGACCCTCACGTTGTGAGACACAGCCCTGAGGCTTGCTGTGGACCCTCACGTTGTGAGACACAGCCCTGAGGCTTGCTGTGGACCCTCACGTTGACAGACACAGCCCTGAGGCTTGCTGTGGACCCTCACGTTGTGAGACACAGCCCTGAGGCTTGCTGTGGACCCTCACGTTGTGAGACACAGCCCTGAGGCTTGCTGTGGACCCTCACGTTGTGAGACACAGCCCTGAGGCTTGCTGTGGGGCCCTCACGTTGTGAGACACAGCCCTGAGGCTTGCTGTGGACCCTCACGTTGACAGACACAGCCCTGAGGCTTGCTGTGGACCCTCACGTTGACAGTCACAGCCATGAGGCTTGCTGTGGGGCTCTCACGTTGACAGACACAGCCCTGAGGCTTGCTGTGGGCCCTCACGTTGACAGACACAGTCCTGAGGCTTGCTGTGGACCCTGACATTGACAGTCACAGCCCTGAGGCTTGCTGTGGACCCTCACGTTGACAGACATAGCCCTGAGGCTTGCTGTGGACCCTCACGTTGACAGACATAGCCCTGAGGCTTGCTGTGGACCCTCACGTTGACAGACATAGCCCTGAGGCTTGCTGTGGACCCTCACGTTGACAGACACAGCCCTGAGGCTTGCTGTGGACCCTCACGTTGACAGACATAGCCCTGAGGCTTGCTGTGGACCCTCACGTTGTGAGACACAGCCCTGAGGCTTGCTGTGGACCCTCACGTTGTGAGACACAGCCCTGAGGCTTGCTGTGGACCCTCACGTTGTGAGACACAGCCCTGAGGCTTGCTGTGGACCCTCACGTTGTGAGACACAGCCCTGAGGCTTGCTGTGGACCCTCACGTTGACAGACACAGCCCTGAGGCTTGCTGTGGACCCTCACGTTGACAGACACAGCCCTGAGGCTTGCTGTGGACCCTCACGTTGTGAGACACAGCCCTGAGGCTTGCTGTGGACCCTCACGTTGACAGACACAGCCCTGAGGCTTGCTGTGGACCCTCACGTTGACAGACACAGCCCTGAGGCTTGCTGTGGACCCTCACGTTGACTGACACAGCCCTGAGGCTTGCTGTGGACCCTCACGTTGACAGACACAGCCCTGAGGCTTGCTGTGGACCCTCACGTTGACAGACACAGCCCTGAGGCTTGCTGTGGACCCTCACGTTGACAGACACAGCCCTGAGGCTTGCTGTGGACCCTCACGTTGACTGAAACAGCCCTGAGGCTTGCTGTGGACCCTCACGTTGACAGACACAGCCCTGAGGCTTGCTGTGGACCCTCACGTTGACAGTCACAGCCCTGAGGCTTGCTGTGGACCCTCACGTTGACAGACACAGCCCTGAGGCTTGCTGTGGACCCTCACGTTGACAGACACAGCCCTGAGGCTTGCTGTGGACCCTCACGTTGACAGACACAGCCCTGAGGCTTGCTGTGGACCCTCACGTTGACAGTCACAGCCCTGAGGCTTGCTGTGGACCCTCACGTTGACAGACACAGCCCTGAGGCTTGCTGTGGACCCTCACTTTGACAGACACAGCCCTGAGGCTTGCTGTGGACCCTCACGTTGACAGACACAGCCCTGAGGCTTGCTGTGGACCCTCACGTTGACAGACACAGCCCTGAGGCTTGCTGTGGACCCTCACGTTGACTGACACAGCCCTGAGGCTTGCTGTGGACCCTCACGTTGACAGACACAGCCCTGAGGCTTGCTGTGGACCCTCACGTTGACAGACACAGCCCTGAGGCTTGCTGTGGGCTCTCACGTTGTGAGACACAGCCCTGAGGCTTGCTGTGAACCCTCACGTTGTGAGACACAGCCCTGAGGCTTGCTGTGAACCCTCACGTTGTGAGACACAGCCCTGAGGCTTGCTGTGGACCCTCACGTTGTGAGACACAGCCCTGAGGCTTGCTGTGGGCCCTCACGTTGACAGTCACAGCCCTGAGGCTTGCTGTGGACCCTCACGTTGTGAGACACAGCCCTGAGGCTTGCTGTGGACCCTCACGTTGACAGACACAGCCCTGAGGCTTGCTGTGGACCCTCACGTTGACAGACACAGCCCTGAGGCTTGCTGTGGGCCCTCACGTTGTGAGACACAGCCCTGAGGCTTGCTGTGAACCCTCACGTTGTGAGACACAGCCCTGAGGCTTGCTGTGGACCCTCACGTTGACAGACACAGCCCTGAGGCTTGCTGTGAACCCTCACGTTGTGAGACACAGCCCTGAGGCTTGCTGTGGGGCCCCTCACGTTGTGAGACACAGCCCTGAGGCTTGCTGTGGGGCCCTCACGTTGTGAGACACAGCCTTGAGGCTTGCTGTGGGGCCCCTCACGTTGTGAGACACAGCCCTGAGGCTTGCTGTGGGGCCCCTCACGTTGTGAGACACAGCCCTGAGGCTTGCTGTGGGGCCCTCACGTTGTGAGACACAGCCCTGAGGCTTGCTGTGGACCCTCACGTTGACAGACACAGCCCTGAGGCTTGCTGTGGACCCTCACGTTGACAGTCACAGCCCTGAGGCTTGCTGTGGGGCCCTCACGTTGACAGACACAGCCCTGAGGCTTGCTGTGGACCCTCACGTTGACAGTCACAGCCCTGAGGCTTGCTGTGGGGCTCTCACGTTGACAGACACAGCCCTTGCTGTGGGCTCTCACGTTGACAGACACAGCCCTGAGGCTTGACTGGGTGGGCCCTCACGTTGACAGACACAGTCCTGAGGCTTGCTGTGGACCCTGACATTGACAGTCACAGCCCTGAGGCTTGCTGTGGACCCTCACGTTGACAGACATAGCCCTGAGGCTTGCTGTGGACCCTCACGTTGACAGACATAGCCCTGAGGCTTGCTGTGGACCCTCACGTTGACAGACATAGCCCTGAGGCTTGCTGTGGACCCTCACGTTGACAGACACCGCCCTGAGGCTTGCTGTGGACCCTCACGTTGACAGACATAGCCCTGAGGCTTGCTGTGGACCCTCACGTTGTGAGACACAGCCCTGAGGCTTGCTGTGGACCCTCACGTTGTGAGACACAGCCCTGAGGCTTGCTGTGGACCCTCACGTTGTGAGACACAGCCCTGAGGCTTGCTGTGGACCCTCACGTTGTGAGACACAGCCCTGAGGCTTGCTGTGGACCCTCACGTTGACAGACATAGCCCTGAGGCTTGCTGTGGACCCTCACGTTGACAGACACAGCCCTGAGGCTTGCTGTGGACCCTCACGTTGACTGACACAGCCCTGAGGCTTGCTGTGGACCCTCACGTTGACAGACACAGCCCTGAGGCTTGCTGTGGACCCTCACGTTGACAGTCACAGCCCTGAGGCTTGCTGTGGACCCTCACGTTGACAGACACAGCCCTGAGGCTTGCTGTGGACCCTCACGTTGACAGACACAGCCCTGAGGCTTGCTGTGGACCCTCACGTTGACAGACACAGCCCTGAGGCTTGCTGTGGACCCTCACGTTGACTGACACAGCCCTGAGGCTTGCTGTGGACCCTCACGTTGACAGACACAGCCCTGAGGCTTGCTGTGGACCCTCACGTTGACAGACACAGCCCTGAGGCTTGCTGTGGACCCTCACGTTGACTGACACAGCCCTGAGGCTTGCTGTGGACCCTCACGTTGACAGACACAGCCCTGAGGCTTGCTGTGGACCCTCACGTTGACAGACACAGCCCTGAGGCTTGCTGTGGGCTCTCACGTTGTGAGACACAGCCCTGAGGCTTGCTGTGAACCCTCACGTTGTGAGACACAGCCCTGAGGCTTGCTGTGAACCCTCACGTTGTGAGACACAGCCCTGAGGCTTGCTGTGGACCCTCACGTTGTGAGACACAGCCCTGAGGCTTGCTGTGGGCCCTCACGTTGACAGTCACAGCCCTGAGGCTTGCTGTGGACCCTCACGTTGTGAGACACAGCCCTGAGGCTTGCTGTAGACCCTCACGTTGACAGACACAGCCCTGAGGCTTGCTGTGGACCCTCACGTTGACAGACACAGCCCTGAGGCTTGCTGTGGGCCCTCACGTTGTGAGACACAGCCCTGAGGCTTGCTGTGAACCCTCACGTTGTGAGACACAGCCCTGAGGCTTGCTGTGGACCCTCACGTTGACAGACACAGCCCTGAGGCTTGCTGTGAACCCTCACGTTGTGAGACACAGCCCTGAGGCTTGCTGTGGACCCTCACGTTGACAGACACAGCCCTGAGGCTTGCTGTGGACCCTCATATACCACACTGGACAGTAAGATACCACACTGGACAAATGCTCCTCATCTTTATTAGCTTAAAACTTTAAGGAAAAATAAAGAACTTTGAATTTAATGTTTATTACAAATCTTCCAGTAACTTTCCTTACGTAATAAAGAAAGGAAAGTCAGAAACATATTTGTTAACATATAACTCTACTTGGCCATCTCACGGGATTACCTTGTTATTTCCCCAAGTTTTTTCCCAAGAGTTATTTCCCCAAGTTATTTTTCCCTAGAGATATTTCCTTAAATAGTTATTTCCTCAGTTATTGCCCAAAAAAGTTATTTCTCCCATCTGTTTTTCCAAAAATTTATTTCCCTCCAAGAGGAATTTGCCCCAAGTTTTATTTCCCTAGAGAGTTATTTTCCCAAGAGTTATTGCTAAAAGAGTTATTTCCCTTAAGAGTTATTTCCTTCAAGAGATATTTCCCCTAAGAGTTTTTTTCCCAAAAGTTATTTTCCCAAAGAGTTATTTCCCAAAGAGCTATTTCCAAAGAATTATTTCCCCTAGAGTTAATTCCCCATCAGTTATTTCCCCAAACGTTATTTCCTTAAGAGTTTTTTTCAATAGTTATTTCCACAAAGAGTTATTTCCCCAAGAGTTATTCCTTCAAGAGTTATTCCTTCAAGAGTTATTTCCCCAAGAGTTATTCCTTCAAGAGTTATTCCTTCAAGAGTTATTTCCCCAAGAGTTATTCCTTCAAGAGTTATTCCTTCAAGAGTTATTTCCCCAAAAGTTATTCCTTCAAGAGTTATTTCCCCTAAGAATTATGTTCTCAAAGAATTAGTTCGTCAAAAGTCATTTACTCAAGAGGTTTTTTTTCCTCTGGGAATTATTTAGTAAATTAGTTATTTCCTCTTGGAGTTTTTCCCTCTGGGAAATATTTGTATATTTTAACTCTTGGTAATGAATTATTTCCCAGCTGTGGATAATATCCCAAGCTGGAAACAACTGCCTTGTTTCAAGGTAGATCTCTACGTGACAACCCCCCCCCCCCCCCACTCCACGAATGGTTAAATCGAAGCATTTCGATTTAGCCAATCTGGTTAATTTCGAAGGATTATGATTAATGACTTATATAGTACGTTAATTATGGTTCTAATCGAAGCAAGGAACCGGTTCGGACTCTGTTGATATGGTGACCATGTCGTTCTAGAGAGTAACGGTCGTCGATATCTGTGGCTGGTGACGACCACCTCTGACGATTGTGGTCTTTCTTGGGAGCTGCTGAAGACAGATGGTTGTCGCTAACAGCCCCCGGAGCGCTGAAGGGCCTTGTGTCCATTGTGTCCATCCAACAGCCGGAGTCTCGACTACCCTTGGGGTTGACACAGAGTCTGTGGTGCCGGGGGAGGCTGCCGGTGTCACAATATGACCTGCGTCTGTTGTCGTACGCGTCGACGGTACTGCGCACTCTGGGGATAGCTCCGATGGCGGGTGTGGTGGCGGTGAAGGCTGGGTTGTCGTGGCCCGCCTCCAGGAAGCTCCTGACGGGGATGTTCTCTCCACACGGCTCCTGCAGGGGGGACATGGCAACCTTCAGGTCAATATTCTTAGCAAAAGTACAAGCTTAACCCTTAAAGGGTGCAATACATCTATAGTTAGGGTGAGTAACTATTGCAGGACGGCGCACCACAGCTAGGTATGGTTCGAAGGACCAAGTAACCTGTTTCCCCACATTAGTTCATCTCAAGCCGAACCTCATCTTGAGGTTATCTTGAGATGATTTCGGGGCTTAGCGTCCCCATGGCCCGGTCCTTGACCAGGCCTCCTTTTTGTTACATCCCCCAGGAAGCAGCTGTCTTACTCCCAGGTACCTATTTACTGGTAGGTAAGAGAGGCATCAGGGTGAAAGAAACATTTTGCCCATTTGTCTTCGCCTCCACCGGGGATCGAACCCGGAACCCCAGGACTACGAATCCGAAGCCCTGTCCACTCAGCTGCCAGACGCCCTCTCACACTACATGGTACTTATATAGTGTCTCTTTCATGGCATTTTTCAGTGCCATGAGCTCGTTATGACGATTATGGATAAATTCGAATTGAATGCTAAGTAACTATCACGTAGGGAAGAGGATGAGCTTGCATGCAACTGTGTGATAGACAGGAGTCAGTCTAGAAATGATCGCTGCTGGAGTGATGTTGTTGACCTAGCAGTAAATATGTACCCAAGAGCTAGGCAGCTGTTGTAGGATGCATCCTGCAGAGGCCTTTTCACCTGGATAAGACCCATAGTCTTCCTGTCCCCCCGACAACAGAAAAGCTTATTAATAATGCTGGCTGTGCACCTGTGTATCATTTTATTCCATAACATTTTAACGTATACAAGTTGAGGATAAAGTTGAGGATAAGTAAGCATCAAATGACGCCACCGAGACGACTGTGTAGTGCCATTAAGCTTAGTGTCACTGTAGTGCCATTAAGCTCAGTGTCACTGTGGTGCCATTAAGCTCAGTGTCACTGTAGTGCCATAAAGCTCAGTGTCACTGTAGTGCCATAAGCTCAGTGTCACTGTAGTGCCATTAAGCTTGGTGTCACTGTAGTGCCATTAAACTTAGTGTCACTGTAGTGCCATTAAACTTAGTGTCACTGTAGTGCCATTAAACTTAGTGTCACTGTAGTGCCATAAGCTTAGTGTCACTGTAGTGCCATTAAGCTTAGTGTCACTGTAGTGCCACAAAGCTCAGTGTCACTATATTTTATGATTCGTGATTAATCTATACTTGTTCAGACTACACACTCTTGGTCTAAACCACAACAACTGTTTATAAACACCTGCAAGAATGTACACTTTCTCAACGTATATTCGCAAAAAACAAGTGGCCAAAACATCAGAAATAGAAAAATACTTACGGTCCATTTAAAACGTAACAATACTTTAGTCAAATGTTTTTTTTCTCACATAGATGTGTTCCCTTATAAGAGAGAGAGAGTAGTAGTTACTTCTTCCTTACCCGAGTGAACTTCTCCTGCCTCATTCTGTGTCTTTTCTTGTGGAAGACATAAGCAGCCACCAAGGTGAGCGCGAGCACCATCGCGGCGCCCACCCCTCCGATCACCGCTGCCAGCGTCACGTCCATTTTCTTCACCCCTGCCAGCGATCGCTTCACCACCCGCTCTGCTCTATCTACAGTCTGTCAAGGTAAGCCTATCATCATTTGATTGATTGATGAAGATTAAGCGATGAGGTGGCACGGGTATGAATAGCCCGTAAGTAGTAGGCCCTCCCCTGCAAACACAAATCATCTAGGAAACGTTCGTCTATCTCTTCCCATAGGTGTGGGAATGATTTGCATTGAGAATGGTGCAGGAGAGCCTTTGAGAAACTTTTAATAAAAAAATCCAAACACAAAGGTTTTATAATAAATTGTTTTTCTACAACTATTTTGTTCCTAATGTATTACAAATAGTTTTTACATGTTTAAATAAAAAATTTATGGTGTTTTTTTTGTAAAATTCATTAATAAATTGTGAATGATATTTATTGGCTCAGTGAAACGTTCAAAATCCATTTAGTTATAATATCATCACCAACCTTTCCTCATTATACAGAGTCGCATATTAACGTAAACTCTTAGGGGCAAAAACTGTCGTACTAGAAAATGGTAGCAACTCAGAAAATTGACATACTGTCCCGTTTTCTGTTTTGGGTCCTTTCGCTAGGTACGACACTAGCACTTTATAAGAGCACTTTAGTACGACAGTTTCTTGACGTTGGTAAACCTTACGAGGACGAGCTGCATCATGACATATGAAGATGCAGTAGCCACAGGGATAATAGACAGACTAAGACACTCGCCTGGCGTTCCGCGAGCGCTATGTCATGGGTTCGTATCCTGGCCGGGAAGGATTTACTGGGCGCAAATCCTTAACTGTAGCCTCTGTTTAACGCAACAGTAAAATGTGTACTTGGTTGTAACAACGATTCTTCGCGGCGGGGATCGTATTCCAGGGACCTGCCCGAAACGCTACGCGTACTAGTGGCTCTACAAGAATGTAACAACTCTTCTATATATCTAAAAAAAAAAAAGAGCAAGGATGCGAGGATACACTAAGAACTGGGATACCAGGACAGACAAAGAACTTTGACACAAGGACAATAGCATGTCCAAGAACAGTAAAAACGTTCCGTCTTCATTCCCATTCTCATGTTATGGTGAAAATTACACATTACAGCTTCTTATCTTCCTGGCAGACGATACTAAACTCAACAAAAATATTGCCTCGTTGGAAGGCAGTGAAAAGCTACAAACAGATATCCACCGACACATTGTGGTGGGGGACAGGCAGCCAGTGTATATATATACCAGTTAGGTATATATCGAGGTCCCCCCCTACCCAACCACTTGGGCTGAACGGTAGAGCGACGGTCTCGCTACATGCAGGTCGGCGTTCAATCCCCGACTGTCCAAGTGGTTGGGCACCATTCCTTCCCTCCGTCCTATCCTAAAATCCCCCCCCCCCCCACCTTTCAGAGTCGACTAACCATCCCTCCCCAGGATGCAACCCTACAACAAACTGACTAACTCCTGGCTACCTATTGGCTGCTAGGTGAAGATTCCTATCACCTACTGGCTGCATTAGGTGACAGTGCAACCAATCCTTTCTGCCCCGTCTGGGATTCGAACCCGAAAATCCCGATATTGAGTAGAAAAAGAACCCGACTGTACCACCAAGACTTGGTTGTGTCAAGACGCTAAAATGAAAAGCAGGACGGAACGGAGAATTACGGAGATCAAAGAACAGAAGGAAAACCGGAATAGATGGAACGGTGCTGGGAACACCTCCGGAGGGTGAGAGGCCTCGACCCAACTTTCTGTTCATCCCGCCATGATTGAGTTGAAAATGTGGTGTTCAATTTTCTATGTTTTAGGAGCCCTATGATGCAAGGCCGGAGCTCACAGATGCTGACATTAGTATCTTTATCCTAAAATATCTTTCAGTGTTTATTAATAAAACCCTGACATATATAAGGGATACTTTCTACAATTTGAAGAAAGACGTACAATACGCTGTGAGGAACACATCGGTATTTTCCCTCTACAAAAAATTCCTAGAATTCATTATAGCATCAAAATTGTAATTGATGAATAATAAAAAAGAAAGTTAACAAAACACAAAAATAACAAAATTAAAGTTATTGCTATACATGAAAAATAATACAATTTAAGCCAAATAACAACGAAGGAAAAAATATGTTCACAGAAAGTGAAAAAAAGTTCTTCGAGAACAAAGTTTTAAGTGACGGTCCTCACCTTCTCCAGATCTTGCACGCCGGAGGCGAGGGCGTTCTTGTTGAATCCTTTGACTAAGCTTGGGTCGGCCTCCACCTCCTTGACCACCCCCTCCAGTTCCTTCGAGTGTTGCACCAGGTCCTCCAGCTGGTTCTCTGACACCTGGCCCTTGGCGATCTCGTGCGTCGTTGTCTCAATGCTTTTCATGACGCCTGTAAGGCGTTTGCAGAGATCCTTCTCATCTTGGGGATCATTCATGGCACACATATCTTCCGTCAGGCCTTCCGTCAGGCCTTCCGTCAGGTCTGTGAAAGGCGCTATTCTCTTTGTCCGGTTCGACGCCCCAGACCTGAATGGACGAACCCACTTTTGATTAGTCTCCAGCAGCAGATTTTCAGATTCTATTTCCATTTCTTTCTTGGGTAACTTCGATGTCTTGTATCCAGTAGATTCTTGTGGTGCTGCGTCGCCGGGAAAAGATTGCGGGTCTTCCTTCGGGGACTTCCATGTTTTGTTTACATCAGATTTTAGTAGCGACGAGTCGCCCGTGAAAGACTTTTCCGGGATAACTTTCCCTGCTTCTTCACCTGGTCTTCTGACAACTCTCTCACGAAGCTTCGTTGTTCCTTCTGCCTCCATCTGAGGCCAATGCCGTTCTGGCGTCTTCAGCGCCATTTCTCTAGTATAATCTCCTTCTCCAAGAGGCGTTCTTGACCTCTTAACGCGCCTTACCTTCCTGACAATCGGCGTCAAGTCTGTCGTAGGTGTGACTTCAGAGGGTGAGGATGAGTTCCACAATTTCGTGCTTCCGTTGTTCGTTAATTGTGAAGTGGACGATTCTGTTTCGATATCTTCAGGAAAATATAAGCTGAAATCGTCAGAGTCGTAAGAATATTCATCCGAATTCATTTCTGTGCTCTGTGATTTGAACATTTTAAGCAGTTCAGATAAATTCTTCTCATTATCGATGAGTGTGTCGGTGAAAGTATCAGTGGATATATCAGTGGGTATGTCAGTGGATATATCAGTGGGTATGTCAGTGGATATATCAGTGGGTATGTCAGTGGATATATCAGTGGGTATGTCAGTGGATATATCAGTGGGTATGTCAGTGGATATATCAGTGGGTATGTCAGTGGATATATCAGTGGGTATGTCAGTGGGTATGTCAGTGGATATATCAGTGGGTATGTCAGTGGATATATCAGTGGGTATGTCAGTGGATATGTCAGGGGATATTTCAGTGGGTATGTCAGTGGGTATGTCAGTGGATATATCAGTGGGTATGTCAGTGGATATGTCAGGGGATATTTCAGTGGGTATGTTAGTGGATATTTTAGTGGGTATGTCAGTGGGTATGTCAGTGGATATTTCAGTGGGTATATCAGTGGGTATGTCAGTGGATATATCAGTGGGTATGTCAGTGGATATGTCAGGGGACATTTCAGTGGGTATGTCAGTGGATATATCAGTGGGTATGTCAGTGGATATATCAGTGGGTATGTCAGTGGATATATCAGTGGGTATGTCAGTGGATATGTCAGGGGACATTCCAGTGGGTATGTCAGTGGATATGTCAGGGGATATTTCAGTGGGTATGTCAGTGGGTATGTCAGTGGATATATCAGTGGGTATGTCAGTGGATATATCAGTGGGTATGTCAGTGGATATGTCAGGGGACATTTCAGTGGGTATGTCAGTGGATATATCAGTGGGTATGTCAGTGGATATATCAGTAGGTATGTCAGTGGATATATCAGTAGGTATGTCAGTGGATATATCAGTGGGTATGTCAGTGGATATATCAGTGGGCATGTCAGTGGATATGACAGTGGGTATGTCAGGGGATATTTCAGTGGGTATGTCAGTGGATATATCAGTGGGTATGTCAGTGGATATGACAGTGGGTATGTCAGTGGATATATCAGTGGGTATGTCAGTGGATATGTCAGGGGACATTTCAGTGGGTATGTCAGTGGATATATCAGTGGATATATCAGTGGATATTTTAGTGGGTATGTTAGTGGGTATGTCAGTGGGTATGTCAGTGGATATATCAGTGGGTATGTCAGTGGATATGACAGTGGGTATGGCAGGGGATATTTCAGTGGGTATGTCAGTGGATATATCAGTGGGTATGTCAGTGGATATGACAGTGGGTATGTCAGTGGATATGACAGTGGGTATGTCAGGGGATATTTCAGTGGGTATGTCAGTGAGTATGTCAGTGGGTATGTCAGTGGATATATCAGTGGTTATTTTAGTGGGTTTGTCAGTGGGTATGTCAGTGGATATTTTAGTGGGTATGTCAGTGGGTATGTCAGTGGATATATCAGTGGGTATGTCAATGGATATATCAGTGGGTATGTCAGTGGGTATGTCAGTGGATATATCAGTGGGTATATCAGTGGATATGTCAGTGGATATTTTTGTGGGTATGTCAGTGGGTATTTTAGTGGGTATGTCAATGGGTATTTTAGTGGGTATGTCAGTGGGTATTTTAGTGGGTATGTCAGTGGGTATGTCAGTGGGTATTTTAGTGGGTATGTGAGTGGATATTTTAGTGGGTATGTCAGTGGATATTTTAGTGGGTATGTCAGTGGATATTTTAGTGGGTATGTTAGTGGATATTTTAGTGGGTATGTCAGTGGGTATGTCAGTGGATATTTTAGTGGGTATGTCAGTGGGTATGTCAGTGGATATTTTAGTGGGTATGTCAGTGGATATTTTAGTGGGTATGTTAGTGGGTATTTTAGTGGGTATGTCAGTGGGTATGTCAGTGGGTATGTTAGTGGATATTTTAGTGGGTATGTCAGTGGGTATGTTAGTGGATATTTTAGTGGGTATGTTAGTGGATATTTTAGTGGGTATGTCAGTGGGTATGTCAGTGGATATTTTAGTGGGTATGTCAGTGGGTATGTTAGTGGATATTTTAGTGGGTATGTCAGTGGGTATGTTAGTGGATATTTTAGTGGATATGTCAGTGGGTATGTTAGTGGATATTTTAGTGGGTATGTCACTGGATATGTCAGTGGATATTTTAGTGGGTATGTTAGTGGATATTTTAGTGGGTATGTCAGTGGATATAAGAATGGATATGTCATTGGGTGTGTTGTGAAAAATATTAGTGGGTGTATAAGTTGTATTATCAGTGAGCATGTCAGTGGGGGTATCAGTGGGCGTGTCAGTGGGCGTGTCAGTGGGGGTGTAGGTGGGTAGACTAGCAGGCGGGTACGTGGTTTGGGGGTTAACCACACCCATTAGTCGCTCCAAGAAGTTTTCAATGTTATTTAGTTCCTTCTTGATCTTCTCCAGGAGGTCCTCTTCCGTCATGCCCAGTTCTGTGAGGGTGAGAAGAAGAACATGCGTGAACACAGGCAGAACATGAGGTGAAGAACACGCACGAACACAGGCAGAACATGAGGTGAAGAACACGCACGAACACAGGCAGAACATGAGGTGAAGAACACGCACGAACACAGGCAGAACATGAGGTGAAGAACACGCACGAACACAGGCAGAACATGAGGTGAAGAACACGCACGAACACAGGCAGAACATGAGGTGAAGAACACGCACGAACACAGGCATAACATGAGGTGAAGAACACGCGTGAACACAGGCAGAACATGAGGTGAAGAACACGCATGAACACAGGCAGAACATGAGGTGAAGAACACGCACGAACACAGGCAGAACATCAGGTGAAGAACACGCACGAACACAGGCAGAACATGAGGTGAAGAACACGCATGAACACAGGCAGAACACGGGGTGAAGAACACGCATGAACACAGGCAGAACACGGGGTGAAGAACACGCATGAACACAGGCAGAACATGAGGTGAAGAACACGCATGAACACAGGCAGAACATGAGGTGAAGAACATGCATGAACACAGGCGGAACACGGAGTGAAGAACACAAAATGAACACGCAGAGCCTTCACCCTCACTACAATAGGAGTACGACAACTGCGCCACGAGGGAGGAAGCTTGTAGCCTGGCAGCGGTGTGGTAAACAACAACAACTCGGCCCCAACAGCTGCTACAGATGCTCCATACTCACCTAGTGTGTCCTCTGGTGGCTCAGCTGGCCGGTAAGAGCCTCTAGTGTCCATTAACGGTGTACAGTGTTTTTAGTATAACACGTAATCTTGGTTATTAGCTAAAGAAAGTAAAGAATCTTGACTTATACGGCTCGTGTGGATACTAGTTTCTGTCACCCAAGTGTCTTAAGACCACACCACCACTCCCCCCCCTCATAAACCACCCGCCACACACACACACACTCTCACACTCTCATACACACATACTCACACACTATCTCCCTCACCCATTTCTCTGTCTGTCTGTCTGTCTGTGTGTGTGTGTGTGTGTGTGTGTGTCTCTCTCTCTCTCTCTCTCTCTCTCTCTCTCTCTCTCTCTCTCTCTCTCTCTCTCTCTCTCTCTCTCTCTCTCTCTCTCTCTCTCTCTCTCTCTCTCTCTCTCTCTCTCTCTCTCTCTCTCTCTCTCTCTCTCTCTCTCTCTCTCTCTCTCTCTCTCTCTCTCTCTCTCTCTCTCTCTCTCTCTCTCTCTCTCTCTCTCTCTCTCTCTCTCTCTCTCTCTCTCTCTCTCTCTCTCTCTCTCTCTCTCTCTCTCTCTCTCTCTCTCTCTCTCTCTCTCTCTCTCTCTCTCTCTCTCTCTCTCTCTCTCTCTCTCTCTCTCTCTCTCTCTCTCTCTCTCTCTCTCTCTCTCTCTCTCTCTCTCTCTCTCTCTCTCTCTCTCTCTCTCTCTCTCTCTCTCTCTCTCTCTCTCTCTCTCTCTCTCTCTCTCTCTCTCTCTCTCTCTCTCTCTCTCTCTCTCTCTCTCTCTCTCTCTCTCTCTCTCTCTCTCTCTCTCTCTCTCTCTCTCTCTCTCTCTCTCTCTCTCTCTCTCTCTCTCTCTCTCTCTCCCCCCCCCCCCTCACCCCCTTCCACCGTCCTCCCTTCCTTCGTTCCTTCTTCCCCTCTCTCCCACCTCCCCCCCCCCCACACAACCACTGGGAGCCGGTGGCCGAGCGGACAGCACGATGTACAAGTGATCCTGTGGTCCCGGGTTTGATCCCGGGCGCTGACGAGAAACGATGGGCAGAGTTTCTTTCATCTTATGCACCTGTTACCTAGCAGTAAATAGGTACCTGGGAGTTAGTCAGCTGTCACTGGCTGCTTCCAGGGGTGTGTGTGTGTGGGTGGGTGGTGTGGGGGGAAAAATAGTAGTAGTAGAAACAGTTGATTGACAGTTGAGAGGCGGGCCGAAGAGCAGAGCTCAACCCCCGCAGGCACAACTAGGTGAATACACAAAAAAATCTGGGGTGTCTGGTAGTTGAGTGGACAGCGTGCAGGACTCGTAATTCTGTGGCCCGGGTTCGATTCCCTGACCAGGCAGAAACAAATGGGCAAAGTTTCTTTCACCCTGATGCTCCTGTTGCCTAGCAGTAAATAGGTACCTGGAAGATAGACAGCTGTAACGGAGCGGCTTCCTGGGTGTGTGTGTGTATGTGGGGAAAAAATTGTTAGTAGTTAGTAACAGTTGTTTGACAGTTGAGAGGCGGGCCGAAAGAGCAGAGCTCAACCCATGCAAGCACAACTAGGTGAATACACACACATGTTAGGTGAGAAGGTGGTGGAGGCCAAGACCGTCAGTAATTTCAAAGTGTTATATGACAAAGAGTGCTGGGAAGACGGGACACCACGAGCGTAGCTCTCATCCTGTAACTACACTTAGGTAATTACACACACACACACACACACAGGTCTAGCAGGTAAGAAAACAGACCAAAGTTGGTGGAGAGGAACAGGAAGACCCATACATGGAATTTATTGCTCAGGTATGGAGGGGAAATCAGGGAGGAAATGAAGGAAACTATAAGTAAACTGCAGATGGAATTGAGTGCAGCATAAGAGGAGATAAACAATTACAAACAAGCCCTCTTCAGACTCTGCCCCAGGGGACCAACCCCCAGATACCAGGAGATGTAGCAATGGCAGGGACCCCTACAATTGGCCCAACCTTTACAGGGGACCAACCCCCAGATACCAGGAGATGTAGCAATGGCAGGGACCCCTACAATTGGCCCAACCTTTGCTGAAATACTGAAGAGCCCAGGAGCAATGTCCACAGTCAAGGATGTTGTAATGAAAGCAGTAACCTCACAGAAGGCAGCTGGATGCTCAAGCCAGCTAATGGAAAGGAAAAGAGCTGTAGTAGTGGTAGGTGTTAAGGAACAAGAGGGCTCCACAAGGGAAGAATGGAAGACTAAAGATAAAGCTGCAGTGGCAGGGATATTAAAGGAGATAGGAACGGAAGGGGCTGAACGAGACATAGAACAGTTTTTCCGGATTGGCCAGTACAACAAAGACAAACAGAGATTGATCAAGGTAGTATTCAGGAACGAGGGCACCAAAGAGGACATCCTAGTAAAGAAGAACAAACTGAAAAATGCAAGGAATTACAGAGAGGTATACCTTCAGTAGGACATGACCAGAGACGAGATAATAAGGGCAGCAGATGCAAGGAAAAGGCGCAGGGAGAGGGAAGGGAGCCAGGGATCAGGCTCCTTCCCAGCACTCCCAGAGGGGAGTGGGGGAACCCCAACCCAGCAATTCAGGAACCCCAGAAGGGAATGCAACACCCCATAGGGCCCCCCTCTACCCCCAGCTCATATTCCTCCTTGCCCCTACACAATGCCCACCATATTACCCAAATCCTCCCTCCCCCCCTCTTACCCCGAGTATCCCCTACCTTCCCATCCCCTGGTCTTCTTCCTGCCCCAGGCAGGCCCAGGAGAGACCTAGGCCCTGCATCCCCCACCCCACCTCCCCCCCAAACCCCTGTTAACTACACCACAGGAGGGCATGCCCTCACCCCGAGCAACCCCTGCCCCCCAACCCCAAGCACTCCTCCCCCCACCCCCCCCCCTCAACCTCAGG
Source organism: Procambarus clarkii (assembly GCF_040958095.1). NCBI lineage: Eukaryota > Metazoa > Arthropoda > Malacostraca > Decapoda > Cambaridae > Procambarus > Procambarus clarkii. Next base: position 27,985,244 of record NC_091195.1, read on the forward strand.
ACTTCCTTCTGTCCCAAGCAGGCCTGGGCAAGACTTAAGCCCTTTATTCCCCACCCCACCTCCCCCTGAACCCCTGGCAACTTCCCTACAAGAGAAGGAGCCTACCCAAGTAGAAATGACCACGGAACAACTTCCTACACTTGTTGGGAGTGAGGGTGAAAAAGGGTATAGGAAAGTGAGCTTCAAGGTAATGTACTCAAACATTGATGGGATTACCAATAAAGCAAGTGAACTGGCAGAAAGGGCGCAAGAAGAAAACCCTGATGTAATAGGACTAACGGAAACAAAATTGTCAGGAGTCATAACAGATGCTGTGTTACCAAAGGACTACCATATAGTAAGGAAAGTGAGGGAAGGGAGAGGAGGTGGAGGAGTGGCCCTGCTGATAAGGAAGGACTGGAGCTTTGATGAGATGGAAATTCCGGACTATGACGGGTTCAGAGATTACATAACAGGAACTATAACAATGGACCTAAGATAATAGTGACAGTCATTTACAACCCTCCTCTAAATGACAGAAGACCCAGACAGGAGTTTGATAGGAACAACATGGCAACTAATAATATAATAGAGAGAGCAGCTTCAGTTGCCTGCAGGAATGGCTCAAGACTCTTAATCATGGGTGATTTACAATACAAATACAAACAAACAAATACAAATATTTATTCAGGTAAAGTACATACATACAAGGTGAGATACAAACATTGATGGATTTATAGGTAGAGCTAGTACATACAATGCCTAAAGCCACTATTACGCAAAGCGTTTCGGGCAGGAAAAACACTAAAATTAAAACTTAATACTAATTGAGATTAAAGTATAAATTATGTTGAGAAAAAAATGAAAAAGGGGGGAACATGGCAGAAAAAAAGCAAAAATACAATTTGGTCAACAAACAGCATTGTTTAAAATAGTAGACATGGGTTGACCTTTTGGGGGTGAGGTAGGTTACAGGGAGTTAATTAGGTAGTACTTAGTTTTACTCTTAAACTGGTTGAGAGAGGTACAGTCTTTAACATGGTTGGGAAGGTCATTCCACATTCTGGGTCCCTTGATTTGTACAGCATTTCTAGTTTGACTAAGTCTTACTCTTGGAATATCAAATAGGTATTTGTTTCTGGTGTGGTGCTCATGGGTTCTGTTACAACCTTCTAGGAAGCTTTTGAGGTCAGGATTGGCATTACAGTTTAGCGTTTTATATATGTATAATACACATGAGAGAATGTGCAGTGACTTAATATCTAACATATTCAGAGATTTGAGTAAGGGTACCGAGTGATGTCTGGGGCCAGAGTTGGATATTGTTCTAATAGCAGCTTTGTGTTGAGTAATTAGAGGACGTAAATGATTTTGGGTAGTAGAACCCCAAGCACAAATACCATAGTTGAGATATGGATAGATGAGGGAGTAATAGAGAGTCACCAGGGCAGGGCGAGGTACATAATATCTGATCTTAGAAAGAATGCCCACAGTTTTTGAAACTTTTTTTGATATATTTAGAATGTGTCCCTGGAAATTCAGCTTCTGGCCAATGAGAACGCCAAGGAATTTGCCATCTACTTTGTTACAAATTTGGGTATTGTTAATTCTGAGATTTATTTGATTTGAGGATTTATTGCCAAACAGAATATAGAAAGTTTTGTCAATATTGAGGGTGAGTTTGTTGGCAGTTAGCCAAAGATGGACTTTATTTAGCTCAGTGTTCACTATGACATTTAGAGCAAGGGGGTCAGGACTGGAGTAAATGAAGGTTGTGTCGTCAACAAACAGAACTGGTTTGAGGTGTTTGGAGGCATTTGGGAGGTCATTAATGTAGATGAGAAAGAGGAGAGGGCCAAGTATGCTGCCAAGTATTTCAACCATGGAAAGATAGACTGGGAGAATGGGGACTCACATGGAGGTGAAGATACATGGAGAGCTAAACTCTTGGAAGTGGCAACAAGAAACTTTCTGAGCCAGCATGTCAGGGAACCCACAAGAGGCAATGACGAACCAGCTAGACTCAACCTGATATTCACCCTGAATTACCCTCCTGTGTGTAAAACTAGTAGGGTAAGGCTTACCATGAGCTATGGAAAGGAAAAGCTCTCAGCCAGCTAACAGAATACTCTTAAAATACTCCTGAGCACATCATGGTTGGGTCTGTTGCGTGCGTGTGTGTGTGGACGTCCAGGAATGTGAGTTCCATCACACAATTGCCTCAATACTTCCTCACAATCACTGTTACAATCACGTCAAGAACATATCACAATCACAGAGCTTAACACTTTGGTGTTACACCAGACTTTTGAGAAAACTGGTGATAATGTTCTTGTGTTATCAGATGATAAAGGTATGGATAGTCCCCTGGACCCACCCTGTGCGTCACCCCAGCCATCACAGGTCAGTGGGTCCCTATACCTGTCGTCTGGGGGTGGTCCTAACCTAACCTAACCTAACCTAACCTAACCTAACCTAACCTAACCTTAACAAGACTAACCACACCAAAACTCGATTAATGTATCCAATTTAACCTGTCCTTGCCTAACTGAACCTAACCTAATCTAAGATTAGCCAAGCTTACCTGTAGGCCCGGGAGTAGCCTCTTGGGCTGTGAGGGTGTCGACGCCGCTCAGGAATGCCACAAGGAACAAGACGAGTGGGAACACCTTCGCCATAACTCTGTGCCACTCGCCAACCATCATAGTCGGACCTCACGATCGCACACTTTCCTAAAATATTAATAACTGTAGTGTATATGTAGATATATATAGGGAAGGGGCTACAGGAGAATGTAAACAGGACAGTATATACGGTTTGGCCAACATGGTGTCAGATAGTGTCATGGGGGGATCGAACCTGCGTCATCTTTTTTTTTTTTTTTTTTCAAAAGTTTTCAAAAAAGTTTTTCACTTTTTGCCTTAAAATTGCACTGTATCTATTGCTACCCAGTCTCCCAATCTTTATGTACCCAATCCGAACATCTTTACCATTGTGATCATTGTTGTCTTATATGTGCTGTCAATCTGCTGTATGGTGTCTATTAATCTTGTTTAAATTACTAATCAAGCTGTCAATGTAATGAATCAGAGCTTTAATATAACAATGTGCTTTAATATACTTACTTATCTCTCTCATCTCATTTTTCTCTTGTAATGTATCTTTATCATTTATCAATTCTGATTGAAATTACTCACTTAAAATTATCTGCTAGATTAAGGACCTGCCCGAAACGCTGCGCGTACTAGTGGCTTTACAAGAATGTAAATACTGTACTATCCAATGTATTCTCACAAACCCAATGTACCTTCTTGTATATATATAAATAAATAAATAAATAAATAAATAAATAAATCTGTGCTCCCGGACACACAACGATTTCCTCATAGCTGCTCCCCCAGAGAGCATAGCTGTGACGGGCTTGTCTCTGAAGCTAGACACAGATATGGTGAAATAATCAATGATGGAGTCAGAGTTTCTCCTGTGGATTCCTTCCCATATTGGTCTCCGAATGCATGATAGAACTGATGAGTTGGCCAAGACTTTTGCTCGTAAGAGGGAATTGATTACCATCTTGGACTGCCTTTGAGCAGCCTGAGGGCAGCAATATTCCGGGAACATCAACAAAATCTCGTAGACTTGAGGCAAAGTGAAATTCCCACCAGTTACTCCATCTATCATCATTCTATTATGCAGGAAGAACCGCACGTCTATGGGTCATCCAATAATGTTAGCAGACTTCTAGATGTTACCACTGCTAGGCTTAGGCTCGGCTACAAGTACCTCTGGGAGTTTGTAACATCTGCTGATGTAGATCTGACTAAATGTTAACTCAGTCAGCAGAACTATTCGCATACTTTGCCTCATTATATAATGGAATGTGAAAAAATTGTGGAATTTAGAGATAACACCATCAATAGTGTCCAAGAAATGTGTGAGTACTTCATTCATAATGATATACTGCCAGGAATCTTAGCCAAGTATCCTAAATTTGCTTAATGTAGGTAATGCATGCAGATGACTGTAAAGCTGCCGCCCAGTTGGGTGGGTGTGGAGCACATGACTGTAAAGCTGCCGCCCAGTTGGGTGGGTGTGGAGCACATGACTGTAAAGCTGCCGACCAGTTGGGTGGGTGTGGAGCACATGACTGTAAAGCTGCCGCCCAGTTGGGTGGGTGTGGAGCACATGACTGTAAAGCTGCCGCCCAGTTGGGTGGGTGTGGAGCACATGACTGTAAAGCTGCCGCCCAGTTGGGTGGGTGTGGAGCACATGACTGTAAAGCTGCCGCCCAGTTGGGTGGGTGTGGAGCACATGACTGTAAAGCTGCCGCCCAGTTGGGTGGGTGTGGAGCACATGACTGTAAAGCTGCCGCCCAGTTGGGTGGGTGTGGAGCACATGACTGTAAAGCTGCCGCCCAGTTGGGTGGGTGTGGAGCACATGACTGTAAAGCTGCCGCCCAGTTGGGTGGGTGTGGAGCACATGACTGTAAAGCTGCCGCCCAGTTGGGTGGGTGTGGAGCAAGACTAGTAACTGTGTGACTATACATATGTATATGTATTTGTGTATATGATCAAGAGAAGGGGGTCAGGATAAGGATTTGGGATGGGACGGTGGGAAGGAATGGTGCCCAACCACTTGTGGACGGTCGGGGATTGAACGCTGACCTGCATGACGTGAGACCATCGCTTGAAGGCGGGATACACATGAGGCTGAGAAAGAAGGATCAATATTGTGGAACGAAAGAAAGATGTAGAGGTTTCGCAGGAGGGGAAGATTGATGAGTCCATTCCCCAAGTGCTTGCGGATGTGACAAGTGCTCACACACACTTCATCAACATTGTGTTAGAGTGTGAGTGTGTCACTGCCTAATGTGTCGTTACTGAGTGTGTGTGCTGGCATAAATGTGAGTGTGTGTGCTTGAGTGCATGCGCTTGTGTGAGAGTGTGCGTGTGTGCATGAGTGTATATGCTTGTGTGAGTGTGCGTGTGCGCATGAGTGTATATGCTTGTGTGAGTGTGTGTGTGTGTTCATGAGTGTATATGCTTGTGTGAGTGTGTGTGTGTGCGCATGAGTGTATATGCTTGTGTGAGTGTGTGTGTGTGTTCATGAGTGTATATGCTTGTGTGAGTGTGTGTGTGTGTGTGTTCATGAGTGTATATGCTTGTGTGAGTGTGTGTGTGTGTTCATGAGTGTATATGCTTGTGTGAGTGTGTGTGTGTGTTCATGAGTGTATATGCTTGTGTGAGTGTGTGTGTGTGTGTTCATGAGTGTATATGCTTGTGTGAGTGTGTGTGTGTGTTCATGAGTGTATATGTTTGTGTGAGTGTGTGTGTTCATGAGTGTATATGCTTGTGTGAGTGTGTGTGTGTGTTCATGAGTGTATATGCTTGTGTGAGTGTGTGTGTGTGTGTTCATGAGTGTATATGCTTGTGTGAGTGTGTGTGTGTGTTCATGAGTGTATATGCTTGTGTGAGTGTGTGTTCATGAGTGTATATGCTTGTGTGAGTGTGTGTGTGTGTTCATGAGTGTATATGCTTGTGTGAGTGTGTGTGTGTGTTCATGAGTGTATATGCTTGTGTGAGTGTGTGTGTGTGTGTTCATGAGTGTATATGCTTGTGTGAGTGTGTGTGTGTGTTCATGAGTGTATATGCTTGTGTGAGTGTGTGTGTTCATGAGTGTATATGCTTGTGTGAGTGTGTGTGTGTGTTCATGAGTGTATATGCTTGTGTGAGTGTGTGTGTGTGTGTTCATGAGTGTATATGCTTGTGTGAGTGTGTGTGTGTGTTCATGAGTGTATATGCTTGTGTGAGTGTGTGTTCATGAGTGTATATGCTTGTGTGAGTGTGTGTGTGTGTTCATGAGTGTATATGCTTGTGTGAGTGTGTGTGTGTGTTCATGAGTGTATATGCTTGTGTGAGTGTGTGTGTGCGCATGAGTGTATATGCTTGTGTGAGTGTGTGTGTGTGTTCATGAGTGTATATGCTTGTGTGAGTGTGTGTGTGTGTTCATGAGTGTATATGCTTGTGTGAGTGTGTGTGTGTGTTCATGAGTGTATATGCTTGTGTGAGTGTGTGTGTGTGTGTTCATGAGTGTATATGCTTGTGTGAGTGTGTGTGTGTGTGTTCATGAGTGTATATGCTTGTGTGAGTGTGTGTGTGTGTTCATGAGTGTATATGCTTGTGTGAGTGTGTGTGTGTGTTCATGAGTGTATATGCTTGTGTGAGTGTGTGTGTGTGTTCATGAGTGTATATGCTTGTGTGATTGTGTGTGTGTGTTCATGAGTGTATATGCTTGTGTGAGTGTGTGTGTGTGTTCATGAGTGTATATGTGAGTGTGTGTGTGTGTTCATGAGTGTATATGCTTGTGTGAGTGTGTGTTCATGAGTGTATATGCTTGTGTGAGTGTGTGCGCATGAGTGTATATGCTTTTGTGAGTGTGTGTTCATGAGTGTATATGCTTGTGTGAGTTATAAAGGCTGAGAGTGTTTTGAAGAAAAGATTGCACTGCTAGGTTGGTGTCCCCTATGTTACCTAACTCGGGCTCCCAGTTGACATTATCAGCAGCAGTTATAAAATTGCCTATAGCAGTTTCATTGTGCAGCCTAAAGCTTAACTCCCTCTACTCTAGAGGTGGTTTGTTAATGTTAGTTAAGAGAAATGTGGGGTAATGGTCTGTAGTGCTATCAGTGATTATCCCTGATGTAAGCGGAGAAGTTATGTTGGTCCAGATGTGATCTAGAGTCGTGGCAGTACTATCAGTGATTCTAGTAGGTCTAGTGATTAAGGGTATGAGGAAGCAGGAATTCATACAGTTGAGGAAGCTAACAGCAGTAGGGTGTTGAGGCTCGCAGAGGTCAATATTAAAGTCCCCTGCGATAATTAGATGGTTTTTGTTCAGTCTGTTATCAAGTATTAGATTTCTAAGGTCTGAGTTGAATTCGGATACGTTGATTCGGATTCGTAATTACAATATTTCGTGAGATTGAATATAATAGAGAATTTAAAAACATTTTGGACTTGCTTCAATAATATGATCGCCTTGCTCATTGGTATGCAGTGATATGGATTAACAGAACACAAATAAAAGATCGCTTGGGGTGAATGAGCTTTGGGATTATTGAAATGTTATTTTTAAAACTTTTTAGGGTTTAATATGATATAAATTACATTTGATTAAATGGAGGACAATGGTGGTAAAAATAGGCTTTTGGCTATGTAAGTGTGCGCTTTGTCATGGGTTCGTATCCTGGCCGGGGAGGATTTACTGGGCGCAATTCCTTAACTGTAGCCTCTGTTTAACGCAACAGTAAAATGTGTACTTGGTTGTAACAACGATTCTTCGCGGCAGGGATCGTATTCCAGGGACCTGCCCGAAACGCTACGCGTACTAGTGGCTCTACAACCATGTAACAACTCTTCTATATATCTCAAAAAATGACTTATTATGGGAAAATTATGGATGACGTCATAATCGACGATCGACCCCATAGGCGCATTGATCAATTTTAACACGCTGTTCATTCACAATAGGAATTTTCTCAATATAAATTAATTTTTATTATATATTACAATACTGTACATATTTAAGCACTGGTTAGGTTAGGTGTTTAGGTTCTGTTGGCGATTATTTGTATTTGTAGTACGTGGGTGAAGCATTAACACCGTTGGGGTTCGAACACCAGTCGTCAGTGAAGCACTTGTTCCGGATATGTTCGAACGTCAGCAGTTGTGAGTCGTGTGTAAACCGCTTTTCATTCATAAACAGGGGGTTTGGCGGGTGCATGGAATCACTTTTGGATCTTTGTTTGGAGGACGGGCTGGATTATTGGTAGTAGGTGGGTGAAGCATTTACAGCGTTGTGGTTCGAACACCAGTCGTCAGTGAAGCACTTGTTCCTTGAAGCACTCGAGTTTCTTGAAGTGTTAACTCTGCAACCCATCCTCAGATTGGCCTTGCCCCAGGGGAGACAGGCTGCCTTCCTCACAGCCCCAGGGGAGGCAGGCAGCCTTCCTCACAGCCCCAGGGGAGGCAGGCAGCCTTCCTCACAGCCCCAGGGGACGCAGGCAGCCTTCCTCACAACCCCAGGGGAGGCAGGCAGCCTTCCTCACAGCCCCAGGAGAGGCCGCCTTCCTCACAGCCCCAGGGGAGGCCGCCTTCCTCACAGCCCCAGGGGACGCAGGCAGCCTTCCTCACAACCCCAGGGGACGCAGGCAGCCTTCCTCACAACCCCAGGGGAGGCAGGCAGCCTTCCTCACAGCCCCAGGGGAGGCAGGCAGCCTTCCTCTCAGCCCCAGGAGAGGCAGGCAGCCTTCCTCACAGCCCCAGGAGAGGCCGCCTTCCTCACAGCCCCAGGGGAGGCCGCCTTCCTCACAGCCCCAGGGGAGACAGGCAGCCTTCCTCACAGCCCCAGGGGAGGCAGGCAGCCTTCCTCACAGCTCCAGGGGAGGCAGGCAGCCTTCCTCACAGCCCCAGGAGAGGCCGCCTTCCTCACAGCCCCAGGGGAGGCCGCCTTCCTCACAGCCCCAGGGGAGACAGGCAGCCTTCCTCACAGCCCCAGGGGAGGCAGGCAGCCTTCCTCACAGCCCCAGGGGAGGCAGGCCGCCTTCCTCACAGCCCCAGGGGAGGCAGGCAGCCTTCCTCACAGCCCCAGGGGAGACAGGCCGCCTTCCTCACAGTCCCAGGGGAGGCAGGCAGCCTTCCTCACAGCCCCAGGGGAGACAGGCCGCCTTCCTCACATCCCCAGGGGAGGCAGGCAGCCTTCCTCACACCCCAGGGGAGACAGGCAGCCTTCCTCACAGCCCCAGGGGAGACAGGCAGCCTTCCTCACACCCCAGGGGAGACAGGCAGCCTTCCTCACACCCCAGGGGAGACAGGCAGCCTTCCTCACAGCCCCAGGGGAGACAGGCAGCCTTCCTCACAGCCCCAGGGGAGGCAGGCAGCCTTCCTCACAGCCCCAGGGGAGACAGGCAGCCTTCCTCACAGCCCCAGGGGAGACAGGCAGCCTTCCTCACACCCCATGAAAGACAGGCAGCCTTCCTCACACCCCAGGGGAGACAGGCAGCCTTCCTCACAGCCCCAGGGGAGGCAGGCAGCTATGGGAGTCCTCGTGGACCAGCAGGTACCCACGTTCCCAGGAGTCAACAGTCGTGCTTGGAACACGCAAACATCGATTCTCGTTCACCATCTTTTTAAATAAGTTTATTGCTTTAACAGTGTCGAAATGTTATTGTGGGCGTGGGGGTGTATGCCCTTACGAGGCAGCTCCTATTGGTCCATACGAGGCAGCTCCTATTGGTCCATACGAGGCAGCTCCTATTGGTCCATACGAGGCAGCTCCTATTGGTCCATACGAAGCAGCTCCTATTGGCCCTTACGAGGCAGCTCCTATTGGTCCATACGAAGCAGCTCATATTGGTCCATACGAGGCAGCTCCTATTAGTCCACACGAGGCACCTCCTATTGGTCCACACGAGGCACCTCCTATTGGTCCATACGAAGCAGCTCCTATTGGTCCATACGAGGCAGCTCCTATTGGTCCACACGAGGCACCTCCTATTGGTCCACACGAGGCACCTCCTATTGGTCCATACGAAGCAGCTCCTATTGGTCCATACGAGGCAGCTCCTATTGGTCCATACGAGGCAGCTGCTATTGGTCCATACGAAGCAGCTCCTATTGGTCCATACGAGGCAGCTCCTATTGGTCCACACGAGGCACCTCCTATTGGTCCATACGAGGCAGGTCCTATTGGTCCACACGAGGCAGCTCCTATTGGTCCATACGAGGCAGCTCCTATTGGTCCATACGAGGAAGCTGCTATTGGTCCATACGAGGCAGCTCCTATTGGTCCACACGAGGCAGCTCCTATTGGTCCATACGAGGCAGCTCCTATTGGTCCACACGCGAGGCAGCTCCTATTGGCCCTTACGAGGCAGCTCCTATTGGTCCATACGAGGCAGCTGCTATTGGTCCATACGAAGCAGCTCCTATTGGTCCATACGAGGCAGCTCCTATTGGTCCACTCGAGGCAGCTCCTATTGGTCCATACGAGGCAGCTCCTATTGGTCCATACGAAGCAGCTCCTATTGGTCCATATGAGGCCGCTCCTATTAGTCCACACGAGGCAGCTCCTATTGGTCCATACGAGGCAGCTCCTATTGGTCCATACGAAGCAGCTCCTATTGGTCCATACGAGGCAGCTCCTATTGGTCCACACGAAGCAGCTCCTATTGGTCCATACGAGGCAGCTCCTATTGGTCCATACGAGGCAGCTCCTATTGATCCACACGAAGCAGCTCCTATTGGTCCATACGAGGCAGCTCCTATTGGTCCACACGAAGCAGCTCCTATTGGTCCATACGAGGCAGCTCCTATTGGTCCACACGAGGCAGCTTCTATTGGTCCACACGAGGCAGCTCCTATTGGTCCATACGAGGCAGCTGCTATTGGTCCATACGAGGCAGCTGCTATTGGTCCATACGAGGCAGCTGCTATTGGTCCACACGAGGCAGCTCCTATTGGTCCATACGAGGCAGCTCCTATTGGTCCATACGAGGCAGCTGCTATTGGTCCATACGAGGCAGCTCCAATTGTTCCACACTGATATGACTGAACGGAAATAGCTAGACGCATTTCCTATCATCTAATGCACCTGTTCACCTAGCAGTGAGTAGGTACCCATAAGTTAGTCAGCATGTTGTGGGGTTGTACCCTTGGCGGGGTCATTAATTCAACCCTGGAAGGGAAGGGGGCAGACCTAAACATAAGCCTAACTTGTATATACAATCTGGCTACCTTTCCCCGACCGAATTCTTACATGTACGTGTTCCAAACAGATTTGAATGATATATCTGAAAGCAAATCATCAAATCAGCAAATCAAGTGTTCAGCCTTGAACAAAACTGGTTTTAAAGCAACTAAAGGTTTCAACTCTTTTAACCCTGTCGTAGCTCAGTCGATGAAGGCAGTGTCTGGAAAGCTCCCGGACGCAGGTTCGAATCCTCGTCACGGCCCTTGTGGATTTGTTCATTTAAGTAAAGCGTATAACTATATTATAAAATGAAAAATGAAAAGAAGTTACGTATGAAAAAGTTCATATATGAGCTTATATTCAAATATTTGAACAGCAGATTAAACGAATTTCGGATTAAAATGAACATCGGATCAAACGAGCATCGGATTGAACGAACATCAGATTTAACAAACATCGGATTATTAAACGAACATCGGATTAAATGAACACCGGATTAAACACACATCGGATTAAATGAACATCGGATTAAACAAATATCAGATTAAACGAACATCAGATTGAACAAATATCAGATTAAATGAACATCGGATTAAACGAACATCAGATTAAACAGATATCAAATTAAACGAACATCGGATTATATGAACATTGCATTAAACAAATATCAGATTAAACAAACATCGGACTAAACAAATATCGGATTAAATGAACATCGGATTTAATAAACATTGGATTAAACACACATCAAATTAAACAAACATTTATTAAACAAATAGCAGATTAAACAAACATCGGATTAAACGAACCTCGGATTAAACAAACATCGGATTAAACAAATATCGAATTAAACAAATATCGGATTAAACAAATATCGAATTAAATGAACATCAGATTAAATAAACATTGGATTAAACACACATCAGATTAAACGAACATTGGATTAAACAAATAGTGGATTAAATGAACATCGGATTAAACGAACATCGGATTAAACAAATATCAGATTACATGATCATCCGATTAAACGAACATTGGATTAAACAAATATCGGATTACATGATCATCCGATTAAACGAACATGGGATTAAACAAATATCAGATTAAACGAACATTGGATTAAACAAATATCAGATTAAACGAACATCGGATTAAACAAATATCAGATTAAACGAACATTGGATTAAACAAATATCAGATTAAACGAACATTGGATTAAACAAATATCAGATTAAACGAACATTGGATTAAACAAATATCGGATTAAATGAACATCGGATTAAACAAACATCGGTTTAAACAAATATCAGATTAAACGAACATCAGATTAAACGAACATTGAATTAAACAAATATCGGATTAAACGAACATTGGATTAAATAAATACCGGATTAAGCAAACATTGGATTAAACAAACATTGGATTAAAACATACATCGGATCAAACGAACATCAGATGAAATGAGAATCAGATCAAACAAGCATCGGAGTAAACATACATAACTTAAGATCAGTTGAACATCAGATTAAAGAAACCTAACCCAACCAACCCTAACATCAACCGAACATGGGATCAGATCAGACGCACACCTCACTCAAGGAACGTAAGATTAAATGAAAATAACTTGATTTATTTATTTTATTAAAGAAACTACAGATAAGAAACATAATTATAAAATACTCTCTGTGAAACATTGTACATTGTCCAGGTACAGTCTGGACCACACGCTGAACAAACAGTTCAGGAACAGTCTGTATTAAACACAGAGTTCAGGAACAGTCTAGACTGAACAAAGAGTTCAGTCAGTGTGGTCCAGTGTGAGTTCGCACACTGGAACACTGAACTCTCTGAGTTCAGGAACAGTCTGGACAGAACAGAGAGTTCAGGGACAATCTCGACCACACTCTGAACAATGAGTTCTTACACAAACACAAGTGCAGCATACACTGTAACTAATCATAATGCCTTTCAACGCAGAAATGAAGAAAAAACGCGTGTTGAGAACTATGCCTCTTCAACGCAAGCAGAGTTAACTGTCATTGTTATGGCGTTAAGATTCCTTAAACGAAACATTAATGGCGAAGTGATCTGCATTGATTCAAAAGCTAGTCGCTGAGATCAAGAGAGCTGTGAGAGTACTAACCAACCAGGGAAGAGTCATCAAGTTCCTGTGGATCCTCTCCCATGTTGGAATATGTGGGAATGAACGAGCAGGTGTGCTGGCTGCTGAAGGCGCTGAAGGAGACCATATTGAATACTTCATACCCAAGACTACTACAAATTAGAGGTATTGTCAGGCAACATCACCGTGACAAGGTAACTGAGGAAAGGAGGATAGAAGCACAAACCAGTGAATCTGCACGATGGTACAACATGGTTGCAGCTGGCATTCCCCAATCATTAAGGATGAAGAGGAGGTGGACGCGGGAGAGAATCAGTAATAGCAAGAATCCGTCTTGGATACAAATATCCATGGAGATACAGAATGGAAACAACAGCTGAGCAGAGGAGTTGCAGAATCTGTGAAGAGAGTGATGGACACCGCCTTGACCACTATCTGCGTGAATATGAACATCTGAGAGACATCAGAAGTATGTGTAGAATAATAAACCCCACATTGTTTGAATTAGGAAAACACTCTTTGTCAAATATTGATACTGTTCTTAAGATTCCCCCATTTTGCACCCGCAAGATAACGTAAGCTTTTAAGGGTTGACAGATTTTAATCTTCTTGTTTGAGGAGCTGTTCACTTGAGACAGTTAAGCAAGTCCCAGCTGTGTCTGGGTACAAGTGACAGGATGAACAACCCAGCGGGTTTTCTTCCTATTGGGGAGTGTTGTACATGCTGCTATGGCGGTGTGTCCACTCACAGGATGAGTGGCGCTGCCCAATACTGTCACTATGGCGGTGTGTCCACTCACAGGATGAGTGGCGCTGCCCAATACTGTCACTATGGCGGTGTGTCCACTCACAGGATGAGTGGCGCTGCCCAATACTGTCACTATGGCGGTGTGTCCACTCACAGGATGAGTGGCGCTGCCCAATACTGTCACTATGGCGGTGTGTCCACTCACAGGATGAGTGGCGCTGCCCAATACTGTCACTATGGCGGTGTGTCCACTCACAGGATGAGTGGCGCTGCCCAATACTGTCACTATGGCGGTGTGTCCACTCACAGGATGAGTGTCGCTGCCCAATACTGTCACTGGCGGTGTGTCCACTCACAGGATGAGTGGCGCTGCCCAATACTGTCACTATGGCGGTGTGTCCACTCACAGGATGAGTGTCGCTGCCCAATACTGTCACTATGGCAGTGTGTTCACTCACAGGATGAGTGACGCTGCCCAATACTATCACTATGGCAGTGTGTTCACTCACAGGATGAGTGACGCTGCCCAATACTATCACTATGGCGGTGTGTTCACTCACAGGATGAGTGACGCTGCCCAATACTGTCACTATAGCGTTGTGTCCACTCACAGGATGAGTGGCGCTGCCCAATACTGTCACTATGGCGGTGTGTCCACTCACAGGATGAGTGGCGCTGCCCAATACTGTCACTATGGCGGTGTGTCCACTCACAGGATGAGTGGCGCTGCCCAATACTGTCACTATGGCGGTGTGTCCACTCACAGGATGAGTGTCGCTGCCCAATACTGTCACTATGGCAGTGTGTCCACTCACAGGATGAGTGTCGCTGCCCAATACTGTCACTATGGCAGTGTGTCCACTCACAGGATGAGTGTCGCTGCCCAATACTGTCACTATGGCGGTGTGTCCACTCACAGGATGAGTGACGCTGCCCAATACTATCACTATAGCGTTGTGTCCACTCACAGGATGAGTGGCGCTGCCCAATACTGTCACTGGCGGTGTGTCCACTCACAGGATGAGTGTCGCTGCCCAATACTGTCACTATGGCAGTGTGTTCACTCACAGGATGAGTGACGCTGCCCAATACTATCACTATAGCGTTGTGTCCACTCACAGGATGAGTGTCGCTGCCCAATACTGTCACTATGGCGGTGTGTTCACTCACAGGATGAGTGGCGCTGCCCAATAAACTCGCCCCTCAGAATTAAAGATTAAATTAAAAAATAAATAAATTCACAAACGCATTTGGTAGCTCTCTCACGAACTCTTCTGAGAATATAATAAAGTATAAGCACCCATAAACAAGATTTTTTTATGTATATAAAATATTAAAGGTTCGGTTCAGTTAGAATGTTTCCATAACAACGTGAGTCAGGTCGCTTTTGTTTATCAACATGGCTTTGTTTACCCTGGGTGCTGGTGTGCCACGTCTGGGTGACGCAGATTCAGATTCAGATGTTTATTCAGGTAAGGTATATACATTCAAGTGATGTTACATTAAAGGATTGATATATAGATAGAGCTAGTACATACAATGCCTAAAGCCACTATTACGCAATGCGTTTCGGGCAAGAAAAACATTAATATCTAGAACTTAATACTAATTGAGCATAAAGAATAAAAAGTGTTGAGAACAAATACAAATAAAGATAAAAAAAAGGGGGAACATGACTGAAAAAGCAGCACAAATACAATAGGTTGACAAACAGTGTTGATTAAAAAAAAAAAAAAAAATAACAGACTTGGGTTGACAATAGAGGAGTTAGGTAGATTACAGGGAATTTATTAGGTAGTGTTTAGTTTTTATCTTAAACTGGTTGAGAGAGGTACAGTCTTTAACATGGTTGGGAAGGTCATTCCACATTCTGGGCCCCTTGATTTGCAGAGCATTTCTAGTTTGATTAAGTCGTACTCTAGGAATATCAAAACTGTATTTATTTCTGGTGTGGTGCTCATGGGTTCTGTTACAACCTTCTATGAAGCTTTTAAGATCAGGATTGGCATTATAGTTTAGCGTTTTATATATGTATAATACACATGAGAGAATGTGCAGTGACTTAATATCTAACATGTTAAGAGATTTGAGTAGGGGTACCGAGTGATGTCTGGGGCCAGAGTTGGATATTGTTCTAATAGCGGCTTTGTGTTGGGTAATTAGAGGACGTAAGTGATTTTGGGTAGTAGAACCCCAAGCACAAATACCATAGTTGAGATAAGGATAGATAAGGGAGTAATAGAGAGTCACCAGGGCAGGGCGTGGTACATAATATCTGATCTTAGAAAGAATGCCCACAGTTTTTGAAACTTTTTTTGATATATTTAGAATGTGTCCCTGGAAATTCAGCTTGTGGTCAATGAGAATGCCAAGGAATTTGCCATCTAATTTGTTACAAATTTGGGTATTGTTTATTTTGAGATTTATAAGACTAGAGGATTTATTGCCAAACAGAATATAGAAGGTTTTGTCAATGTTAAGGGTGAGTTTGTTGGCAGTTAGCCAAAGATGGACTTTATTTAGCTCAGTATTTACTGTGGCATTTAGAGCAAGAGGGTCAGGACTGGAGTAAATGAAGGTTGTGTCGTCAGCAAATAGAATTGGTTTGAGGTGTTGGGAGGCATTTGGAAGGTCATTAATGTAGATGAGAAAGAGGAGAGGGCCAAGTATGCTGCCCTGAGGAACACCAATGTTGATGGGTAGGGTGGGAGAAATTGTATTATTCACAGAAACATATTGGAGCCTGTCAGTAAGGTAGGACTCGAGGTATTGTAGGGAGTGTCCTCTGACTCCATAATGATGTAATTTAAGAAGAAGGTTATGGTGGTTGACAGTATCAAAAGCTTTACGCAGGTCCACAAATAACCCAACAGGGAACTCCTTTTTATCAAGAGCTGTATGAATCGAGTTAAGCATACTAATAAGTGCATCGTTAGTGCTTTTTTTGGGTCTGAAGCCATATTGGGAAGGGCTAAGTATATTGAGTTTGGCTAGATATGAGTAAAGCTGCTTGTATATAAGTTTTTCAAAAATTTTTGACAAGTTTGGCAGGATTGATATAGGTCTGTAGTTGTTAACATCTGTGGGGTCACCACATTTGTGGACAGGCGTTACTCTCGCTTTTTTTAGAATATCTGGAAAGGTTTGGAGTTCAAGTGACTTGTTGAAGAGCAAAGCAATAGCAGGGGCTAAAGATCTGGAGGCTTTTTTGTAAATTAAAGTTGGTATCTCCTCAAGGGCACCAGACTTGGTTTTAAGGGAAAGGATTATTTCATTGACGTCAGTGGAGTTAATAGGCTTTAGGTACAGAGACTGTGGATAGTTACCTGTAAGATAGTCCTTAATGTCAGTACTGGAAGATGGAATATCATTTGCAAGGGATGAACCAATGGAAGAGAAGAACCTATTGAACTCTATAGCAGAATCAGAGGCTGAAAGCTGACCATCGTTATTAGACAGGAGAGTCGGTTTGTTATTTAAAGATTTCTTTGATCCCAATATTCGTGAAATTGTGCTCCAAGTTTGTTTAATGTTGCTCTTTATTTGAGTAAATTTATCTTCGTAGTATTTAGTTTTGGCTCGTCTAATTATCTTAGTTAGCAATAATGAGTAATTCTTTGAGAATTCTTTGGAGACAATTCCTAACCTATACTTCTTCTCAAGGTCGTGTTTTTTGTTAATGGATTTCAGTATTCCCTTTGTAAGCCAAGGATTGTTAAGCCTTTTGCTTGTGACTTGTTTTGTAAGCCTAGGACAGTGGGTGTTATAAAGGCTAAGAGTTGTTTGTAGAAAAGATTGCACTGCTAGGTTGATTTACCTAGGGGAGTTTACGCAGGGGAGTTTACCCTGGGTGCTGGTGTGCCACGTCTGGGTGACGCAGGGGAGTTTACCCTGGGTGCTGGTGTGCCACGTCTGAGTGACGCAGGGGAGTTTACCCTGGGTGCTGGTGTGCCACGTCTGGGTGACGTAGGAGAGTTTACCCCTGGGTGCTGGTGTGCCACGTCTGGGTGACGCAGGGGAGTTTACCCTGGGTGCTGGTGTGCCACGTCTGAGTGACGCAGGAGAGTTTACCCTGGGTGCTGGTGTGCCACGTCTGGGTGACGCAGGGGAGTTTACCCTGGGTGCTGGTGTGCCACGTCTGAGTGACGCAGGGGAGTTTAACCCTGGGTGCTGGTGTGCCAGTCTGAGTGACGCAGGGGAGTTTACCCTGGGTGCTGGTGTGCCACGTCTGAGTGACGCAGGGGAGTTTACCCGGGGTGCTGGTGTGCCACGTCTGAGTGACGCAGGGGAGTTTACCCCTGGGTGCTGGTGTGCCACGTCTGGGTGACGCAGGGGAGTTTACCCTGGGTGCTGGTGTGCCACGTCTGAGAGACGCAGGGGAGTTTAACCCTGGGTGCTGGTGTGCCACGTCTGAGTGACGCAGGGGAGTTTACCCTGGGTGCTGGTGTGCCACGTCTGAGTCACGCAGGGGAGTTTACCCGGGGTGCTGGTGTGCCACGTCTGAGTGACGCAGGGGAGTTTACCCGGGGTGCTGGTGTGCCACGTCTGAGTCACGCAGGGGAGTTTACCCGGGGTGCTGGTGTGCCACGTCTGAGTCACGCAGGGGAGTTTACCCGGGGTGCTGGTGTGCCACGTCTGAGTGACGCAGGGGAGTTTACCCTGGGTGCTGGTGTGCCACGACTGAGTGACGCAGGGGAGTTTACCCGGGGTGCTAATGTGCCACGTCTGGGTGACGCAGGGGAGTTTACCCGGGGTGCTGGTGTGCCACGTCTGGGTGACGCAGGAGTTTACCCTGGGTGCTGGTGTGCCACGTCTGAGTGACGCAGGGGAGTTTACCCTGGGTGCTGGTGTGCCACGTCTGAGTGACGCAGGGGAGTTTACCCGGGGTGCTGGTGTGCCACGTCTGGGTGACGCAGGGGAGTTTACCCGGGGTGCTGGTGTGCCACGTCTGGGTGACGCAGGAGTTTACCCTGGGTGCTGGTGTGCCACGTCTGGGTGACGCAGGAGTTTACCCTGGGTGCTGGTGTGCCACGTCTCACCCTCCCCACAACAGCTCCTTAACTCCCGGGAAAATATTCACTATTAGGTGAACAGAAGCATCAGGTGTAATGTGGAGGTGACAGATGTCTCTGCCTGGAATAGAACTTAGGTTCCTAAGTTTACCTGAGGGCCACTAACACTAGTGGCCTCAATGAGGACAGGAAGCCGGCGGCTTGTCGAAGGTCCCCCCCATGTGCCTTAATGATCGTCTTCAGTTGTACGTTAAATGTTAACACAGTTTTGTTATAGTGTCCAGCCCAACAGAGTCCAGCCCAACAGAGTCGAGCCCAACAGAGTCGAGCCCAACAGAGTCGAGCCCAACAGAGTCGAGCCCAACAGAGTCGAGCCCAACAGAGTCGAGCCCAACAGAGTCGAGCCCAACAGAGTCAAGCCCAACAGAGTCAAGCCCAACAGAGTCGAGCCCAACAGAGTCAAGCCCAACAGAGTCGAGCCCAACAGAGTCGAGCCCAACAGAGTCAAGCCCAACAGAGTCGAGCCCAACAGAGTCAAGCCCAACAGAGTCGAGCCCAACAGAGTCAAGCCCAACAGAGTCGAGCCCAACAGAGTCGAGCCCAACAGAGTCGAGCCCAACAGAGTCAAGCCCAACAGAGTCGAGCCCAACAGAGTCAAGCCCAACAGAGTCGAGCCCAACAGAGTCAAGCCCAACAGAGTCGAGCCCAACAGAGTCGAGCCCAACAGAGTCGAGCCCAACAGAGTCAAGCCCAACAGAGTCAAGCCCAACAGAGTCGAGCCCAACAGAGTCAAGCCCAACAGAGTCGAGCCCAACAGAGTCGAGCCCAACAGAGTCGAGCCCAACAGAGTCAAGCCCAACAGAGTCGAGCCCAACAGAGTCAAGCCCAACAGAGTCGAGCCCAACAGAGTCAAGCCCAACAGAGTCGAGCCCAACAGAGTCGAGCCCAACAAAGCTCGACTCTGTTGGGCTGATACATTTGTATCTGAAATAATCCCATGAAGTAGCCTAAATGAACAGTCACACACAAATGTTCTCTTAAAGATGTGTGTCAGATTTGCCAGCTAGAACCAACTAGAGAAGATGATCACACTAGACGTATTGTCTATTGACGACGACGACGACGACGTATTGTCTATTGCGACGTATTGTCACAAATAACTATGAATTAATCAGGAACATAATGATTACAAATACCTGTTAATCAAATCAGAACCTAATTAAAGTACAGACAAGTAAGGGATAACAGTCACAGCCAGGCCCAAATCCTAGAAAAGGAGAATTCAGCAAATTCAATTTCAATTACAAACATATGAGAATGAATGGGGTGGAGAATGAATTTAGGGAAATACCCATAACATGCGACATAATCAGGAAGAACATTGATAACCTAAGACAGGGGCCTCGTAGCCTGGTGGATAGCGCGAAGGACTCGTAATTCTGTGGCGCGGGTTCGATTCCCGCACGAGGCAGAAACAAATGGGCAAAAGTTTCTTTCACCCTGAATGCCCCTGTTACCTAGCAGTAAATAGGTACCTGGGAGTTAGTCAGCTGTAACGGGCTGCTTCCTGGGGGTGGAGGCCTGGTCGAGGACCGGGCCGCGGGGACACTAAAGCCCCGAAATCATCTCAAGATAACCTCTCAAGATAAAGTCTCAAAGGAACTAGCAGAAGAACTATGCCTGCTGCTGAAATTACTTTTCACGAAATCTCTAGACCAAAGGAATATGTCAGTTGCTTAATTTATAAACTGTACTTGTGGTCGATCTCGAACCCATTGTTGATGTGACGACTTATACTGAATGTTGTAACTAGCTCATCAAGATTGTAACTTGCTTAGCTAAATGAATTGTGGGGTTCAGTCTCTGAACCTATTATATACATATATAATGAGAGATATATATACACAGAGATAATATACAACTCATCACAGAAATCCAATATATAGGAAAAGAAGCACACACAATCTAGGGCTGTCAATCACCCTAAATTGGATACCAAGTCACATTATCATATATGATAATGAAAGGGCAGACTCGCTAGCAAAAACTGCCATTACTCTACCTGTTGTACAGGTTCAAATACCTGCAAGTTTTTCACAGATTAAGGAGAAAATCAAGAAGGAAATACTCCCAACTATATTGACCAAACCACACACTAGAAAGTGAAGGGACGACGACGTTTCGGTCGATCACAATCGACTTGAGAATGGTCCAGGACGGACCGAAACGTCGTCGTCCCTTCACTTTTAAGTGTGTGGTCTAGTCAACATACTTCAGCCACGTTATTGTGACTCCTCGCCTCCACTCACAACTATCAAAAGTCTAAAGTCTATAACAACAAACACCCCAGCAGGCAGACTACTCCTGGTGCTCTCTGAGGTTCTACACGTTCAAAGACATGCTACTAAGTGGCTCCCAGAACTGAAGGGCAAGAGCTACGAGGAGAGGTTAGAGGCATTAAATATGCCAAAACTAGAAGACAGAAGAAAAAGAGGTGATATGATCACTACATACAAAATAGTAACAGGAATCGATAAAATTGATAGGGAAGAATTCCTGAGACCCGGAACTTCAAGAACAAGAGGTCATAGATATAAACTAACGAAACAAAGCTGCCGGAGAAATATAAGAAAATTCACTTTCACAAATAGAGTGGTAGACGGTTGGAACAAGTTAAGTGAGAAGGTGGTGGAGGCCAAGACCGTCAGTAGTTTCAAAGCGTTATATGACAAAGAGTGCTGGGAAGACGGGACACCACGAGCGTAGCTCTCATCCTGTAACTACACTTAGGTAATTACGAAGCCTCATACACTGTATATGTGGGTCTTGGTAGGATGCGTGACGGAGGTCGTGCAGCCTAGTGTACACAGCGTGTAGTCACACCTTGTTTCGTCTAGCGTAGCGTAAATATTAATGCGGGTTATTTTTGGGTGTAAGCCAAGTTTTCAGGAATTATTATTTTGTTATGATTATTATTATAAGTAAAGTCTTATAAACTCCTTCAATTATCACCCGCAAAGGTCTTTAGCAGTTTTATTTACTTTGTTTTACAGTTTTTTATTTATTTAACCCTTAAACTGCTCAGCATAATGGGGTATAATTCGAAAAATTACTTAAAAATGTTAAACAAATTTCCAGCTTATTGGCTTCAGTGTCGTGAAACTTTCATCAAAATATTTTCAAAATTGACTTTAGACGAATATTTAAAAAAAAAAGTTTTATTGATAAAGAAAACAGCTCCTATTAACTGGAAGTGCTGGATAATGCGATAATAAAGTGATGCAAGAACCTGTCCGACACACAAAGTAGAAGAATAGTAATAAAGTGTCCACAAAGTGGATATACAGTTGATGCCTTTATAGCATTGGTGAGTTAGTTTAGTTCATTTTTTTTTTTTTTTTTTTTTGAGATATATAGAAGAGTTGTTACATTCTTGTAGAGCCACTAGTACGCGTAGCGTTTCGGGCAGGTCCCTGGAATACGATCCCCGCCGCGAAGAATCCTTGTTACAACCAAGTACACATTTTACTGTTGCGTTAAACAGAGGCTACAGTTAAGGATTTGCGCCCAGTAAATCCTCCCCGGCCAGGATACGAACCCATGACATAGCGCTCGCGGAACGCCAGGCGAGTGTCTTACCACTACACCACGGAGACTGCATTTATTATGCACCCCATACCCATCTTGTGGGCGGTAGTGGAAAGGGTTACAGAGGCACATAATGGGCTCAGGGACTGAACCCCACAACTCATTTAGCTAAGCAAGTTACAATCTTGATGAGCTAGTTACAAAATTCAATATAAGTCGTCACATCAACAATGGGTTCGAGATCGACCACAAGTACAGGTTGTAAATTAAGCAACTGACATATGAGTAATACAAAATAACACAAATAATAATTAGTATGTTATTATGCTCTATTTTGTTATATATCATATTAATACATTGCCCAATGTTATTATCAGTTACTCTCAACAATGTCCAAAACATATTTTTTTTAGGGGGAAATTTTTTTTTAGGTCATTAGTTTTTTTCCTCATTTGTTTATTATAATAATAATAATAATAATAATCTTTATTTAGGTAAGGTACATACATAAAGAGATTTACAAAGTTTGTTGGCTTTATAGATAGAGCTAGTACTTCCAATGCCTAAAGCCACTATTACGCAAAGCGTTTCGGGCAGAATTATCTGAATTTGTTGTAACTTCTTCATCCTGGAGAGTGCGTACCCCAACCCGTTCTCGCAAATTTAATATGTCAATATTGACTTATTAGTTGCGTGCATAGCTGACATACTAAACATAATAGTTTCCCTTGAAAATCTTCATAGAAAACACCGACCTTACCTAACCTACTTAGTATGTTAAAATAAGCATCTTATAGCTTCGTAATTACAATTGTTACTTATCCTATTATAGGTATAGGTTAGGTAATAATTGTAATTACGAAGCAATAAGATGCTTATCTTAACATACTAAGTAGGTTAGGTAAGGTCGGTGTTTTCTATGAAGCTTTTCAAGGGAAACTATTATGTTAAGTATGTCACCTATGCACATATTTAATAAGTCAATATTGACTTATTAAATTTGCGAGAACGGGTTGCGTACCCGTACCAAACTGTGTGAAGACAGAATTATATTGGTCAACAAATAAATCAGTTACAACTCTCAAAACTTGGCACTTTGAATTTTTTGGGCTGACTTTTTCACTGATTTCAAACTCTATTTTCCTTGTTTCAAAGGAACAAATCCACAAGGGCCGTGACGAGGATTCGAACCTACGTCCGAGAGTATCCCAGACGCTGCCTTAATCGACTGAGCTACGACATGGTATAAGAATGGATTTGTTCATTTGATGTATCACGCAATTGTGATTTCTGTGTGTAATGAAGTAAGAGCGAAGAGGGAGAACGGCCTATTGACATAGCTCGAGTTCATGGGGGAGTTGTGTAAAACCCTGGTTTGTGTCTCGGAGAGGCTGCAGGATCCGTTGGTAAATCAAGATGATTTCCCGGTTGCAATTCTTATACCATGTCGTAGCTCAGTCGATTAAAGCAGCGTCTGGGATGCTCTCGGACGTAGGTTCGAATCCTCGTCACGGCCCTTGTGGATTTGTTCAATATTGACAATATTATTTAGTGTGGGAGTTGGGGTCAGAATAGATGAAGGTAATATCGTCAGCAAATAGTATTGGTTTAAGAATGTTAGAAACATTAGGCAGATTATTGATGTATATAAGAAATAGGAGAGGTCCCAAGATGGTGCCCTGTGGCACTCCAACGGTTAATGGTAGAGTGGGAGAGGTTATGTTACTGATGGCTACATATTGGTGCCTGTCACTGAGAGAGGAAGGAATATGATCCACAGCAAGACCTCGGATACCATAGTGGAGAAGTTTAAATAAGAGGTAGTTATGATTTACAGTATCAAATGTGTATTCATGAGTGTGATGCCACCATTAAATCATAGATTAGATGTCACCCAAACCCCGCTGCACTTCGAAGTAGCCATATACAGTATACCTATTCTGAGCTAAACCTTAATTCCTGGAATTCCACATTAATCAATAATTTGTCAAAACTCGATATCACCGGCCCTTAACATTATTTGGAGACTGAACATAGATACTGGTGTTATTCCCGACATATTTAAAACAGCGGAGATAGCACCACTCCATAAAGGAGGAAATAAAGCATAGGTAAAAAATTATAGACCGATAGTACTAACATCGCACATCATAAAGAAAGACTTCATATCACTTTGAAAAGAGTGCTAAGAAGTAAGATCACAAAACACATGGAATCACAGCATCTCCATAACCCCGGACAACATGGTTTCAGAACAGGGCGCTCTTGCCTGTCGCAGTTGCTGGACCACTATGATATGGCATTAGATGCTATGGAAGACAAAAAATATATTTCGATAAGGCCTTCAAGAAATGTGACCATGGTGTTATTTCACACAAAATGCGCCACCAAGAGTGAACTAGTCAGCAATGTAAAATCCGGACCATCAACCGTGAAGAGCT
This sequence comes from Procambarus clarkii, assembly GCF_040958095.1. NCBI lineage: Eukaryota > Metazoa > Arthropoda > Malacostraca > Decapoda > Cambaridae > Procambarus > Procambarus clarkii. The sequence continues at coordinate 28,009,883 of NC_091195.1, forward strand.
CAGTCCCCCAGGGCACTGTGCTTGTTCCAGTACAGTCCCCCAGGGTACTGTGCCTGCTCCAGTACTGTCCCCCAGGGTACTGTGCTGGCTCCAGTACTCAGTCCCCCAGGGTACTGTGCCTGCTCCAGTACTGTCCCCCAGGGTACTGTGCTGGCTCCAGTACTCAGTCCCCCAGGGTACTGTGCTTGTTCCAGTACAGTCCCCCAGGGTACTGTGCTTGCTCCAGTACTCAGTCCCCCAGGGTACTGTGTTTGCTCCAATACTCAGTCCCCCAGGGTACTGGTGGGTATTTTGAGAGTACTCTTTCTCATCCTCATATCGGACATAGACAAGAACACTACCTATAGCACTGTATCATCCTTTGCAGATGACACTAGGATTTTCATGAGAGTAGGCAACATAGAGGACACGGCAAACCTGCTAAGTGATGTAAATCAGAGTCCTTTAGTGAGCAACAGAAAATAATGCTATGTTTAATGAAGATAAGTTCCCGCTCCGACAACATAGATAAAAAGAAAATATTAACACGGAAACCATATATAAAATGCAGTCAAATCACATTTTAGAACGGAAATGGAATATAAAAGATTTGAGATTGTCAGAAGACCTTACCTCTATAGATCTACATAATAATTTACACGTGGAAAATATTAGAGGGGCTGGTCCCAAACCTGCACACAGAAATAACACCACATGAGACCAG
>NC_091195.1:28015585-28033085 GCF_040958095.1 Procambarus clarkii
GAGCTTTCCATCAGATCTTGTACGGAGATAGATGCCTTCCGTGGTTGTTCCAAAGGCATGCTTGACGAGGATCATGAAGAAGATGCCGAACAAGGTTGGAGTAAGAACACACCCCTGTTGAACACCACTGTTGATGTTGAATGGTTCAGAAGTTGAGCCGTCGTACACGACTGTTCCCTTCATGTCCTTGTGGAACGATTGTATCATGCTGAGTAGGGTGGGTGGAGAGCCAATTTTGGCCAAGATCTTGAAGAGTCCGTCCCTACTCACGAGGTCGAAGGTCTTTGTAAGGGTCCGTCCCTACTCACGAGGTCGAAGGTCTTTGTAAGGTCTTTGTAAGGTCAATGAAGGCAATGTACAAGGCTTGATAAAATTTGATAAAATGCTATGCCCAAGATTACCATCCGAGTGCCGGCGGGGAAGTGGTTCAAATAGCTTCGGCTATCACTTCCTTATGTCCGGTCGTGATGGTCAAGTGGATTAAGGCGTCCTGTACATACCAGTTGCATTGTTCCTGGCAGTATGGGTTTGAGTCACTTCTGGGGTGTGAGTTTTCAGTTGCATATAGTCCTGGGGCCCATTCAGGCTTGTTTGCATTTTTGTTCCTCACGTGTGCCCCAAAGAATGAGGTGATTTGATAAAGTGCTATGCCCAAGATTACCATCCGAGTGCCGGCGGGGAAGTGGTTCAAATAGCTTCGGCTATCACTTCCTTATGTCCGGTAGTGATGGTCTAGTGGATTAAGGCGTCCTGTACATACCAGTTGCGTTGCTCCTGGCAATATGGGTTCGAGTCACTTCTGGGGTGTGAGTTTTCAGTTCCATATAGTCCTGGGGACCATTCAGGCTTGTTCGCATATATATATATATATATATATATATATATATATATATATATATATATATATATATATATATATATATATATATATATATATATATATGTCGTACCTAATAGCCAGAACGCACTTCTCAGCCTACTATTCAAGGCCCGATTTGCCTAATAAGCCAAGTTTTCATGAATTAATGTTTTTTCGTCTACCTAACCTACCTAACCTAACCTAACCTAGCTTTTTTTGGCTACCTAACCTAATCTTACCTATAAATATAGGTTAGGTTAGGTTAGGTAGGGTTGGTTAGGTTCGGTCATATATCTACGTTAATTTTAACTCCAATAAAAAGAAATTGACCTCATACATAGAGAAAAGGGATGCTTTATCATTTCATAAGAAAAAAATTATAGTAAATATATTAATTCAGGAAAACTTGGCTTATTAGGCAAATTGCGCCTTGAATAGTAGGCTGAGAAGTGAGTTCTGGCTACTAGGTACGACATATATATATATATATATATATATATATATATATATATATATATATATATATATATATATATATATATATATATATATATATATATATATATATATATATACAAAACCTTGTTTTTAAATGCTAATCTTGATCTGAAACTTTTCCTTGATAGATGTAATAGAACCCATGAGCACCATACCATAAATAAATAAATATATCTTATTTATTTAGTTAAAACCTAAAAGGGGTACCACCTCTGGTGCAAGTGAAGGGACCCGTAGCCTCGGAGAATAAAATAAAGAGTACTCAGAGAAGACCTTGTGGATCCTCACTGAACACTTTGATATTTTCTTCCCCTACCACCCCTATTCTTTTTGTATGTGTGTATATTTATCTCACTTTATTTTAAAATTTCATTACACAAAAAGGGTTACAACAATGTTACATGCAGGGTACAAGGCTGCTTGTCACAAGTTGTAGAGCTCCTCCAGCTCCTCAGATGGCGGGCAGGAACCATGGATGCAGTGAGCATTTCCTCTCTGGATCGCCACACTAAGGCGCTGAAAAAGGAAACTGGCAGCTCTAGGGTCTCTAGTTGTTTCAGTTAGCTTCGAACCCAGCTTTAAAAAAAAAATAGCAGCACTTTTACCCCAGGCACCAAGTGTCTCTGAGGCAATGGGGACAAAATCGTAGTGGTAATCAAGGTCTCTGTATTTACGCGACTTGGCTGCTTCTCGGAGATTGGCAGCACCTCCTGCCTGTGCAGCATTGAAGCCAACATAAGTGTTGGCTAAAGTTGAAACGCAAGTGTAGTCCCCCACCAACGTCTACCATTCTTCCAGGGGTTCACCATGATCCCCTCTGGATGACCGACAGGTTCATCAGAGTTGCGGGGCATTAGGTAACGAGGCACTCTCTCTGCTGGACAACCGGCTGTGGTAAGGCTTCTCTTAATAATGCCATTAACCTCGTCGTGTCTTGCATGCCATCCTCCTGTCCTTTGGCAGAGAAGGCCATGCCGTCCGTACCTGTCGGCCACTCTTCTCGCCGCAAATACACCTGTGTTCGGTGTTGATAGGGGCAGCAAGGCAGAGAGCCACAGCAATTCGGAAGGCCTGCTGTGTGAGACGTGTGCCGGTTGCTGACATTGGGGTTGCTAATAGGAAGTTACCTGCATGGGGAACTGCTACTGCTCTAAGTCAGGCAGTGTCATGTGATGTTGTCACAGCTTCTAGACATGTCGCAGCTGCTTGGTCGACAATGGGAAAATTAAAGCTGGATTGCTTGTGAGCTTCAGGTGGCGGTGGTTGGGGTGCTGGTCTTGTGAGAGACCCATTTGGTGGTGCAGACCGTAAAGCTGGGATCATGTACCCCTGCCTGTTGAACTAGGTGCTCAGGTAGGATTTCCTTCACTTCGGTTGTCAGATTGTGAAGAGGACAGGAACGCTGGTACAGCAATTTGTGTTGCTGTACGAACACCAAGACCCCCCGAGTTTGACAAAAAGGGAGGCTTGTTTCCACTGTGAGTCGCCGAGAGAAAGGTTGAGGACTTTTCTAGCATTGATTTCAGCAAGCTGTCGTACTCTTTTAATTTAATATTATTGAAAGATGGCGAACATCTAAGAAAGTAGGTCAGCCTGGGGAGGGACAAGCATCTGGTGATGAGGTAAAGTGCATCATGAGCATCCATGTCTTCAATCCTTTCATTTATCCTCTTCAGGTCAGTGATCTTCTTACCAAGGGGCCTCGTAGCCTGGTGGATAGCGCGCAGGACTTGTAATTCTGTGGCGCAGGTTCGATTCCCGCACGAGGCAGAAACAAATGGGCAAAGTTTCTTTCACCCTGAATGCCCCTGTTACCTAGCAGTAAATAGGTATCTGGGAGTTAGTCAGCTGTCATGGGCTGCTTCCTGGGGGTGGAGGCCTGGTCGAGGACCGGGCCGCGGGGACATTAAAGCCCTGAAATCATCTCAAGATAACCAAGGACCTCGTCGATGGCATTCCCTCCAAGAGGAGCGCCTAGGAGTGTGCTGTCCTCAGGGTTGGTTGTATGAATGTCAGGCAAAACAACCTTTATTTGCTCTATTATGTGCTGGTTGGTAGAGGTTATTTCACACTTGGAGGAGTTCAGGGTGAGGCTTAGACTTGCTCCTTGCTCCTGAATTATTCTTATGTCCTCTAGGAGGGAGTCTGGGGAGCCAGCTAGAGTACCATCGTTCAAAAACCAAATGTTGAGCTCTCTTACGACCCTGGGTTCATCAGTGGAAACCAGAGGTTAAATTGAGCTAAATAAATGACTTTATATTATTTGAGGCGCTTGTCGATGTGTCTCTGTTCGTATCTTCCTTGCCAGACGAAAGACGAATCTTGTTTCTCACAGAGCATTTAAAGACTGAGCTTGTGGTTGATTATTAATTAATAAAATAGGCATCAACTATGTTTACAAATGATTAGAAAGTATTAGTAAAGTAGATCTGAGTAAACTTGGATATAGGGCTGCTGTACGATTAGCTGAGTAGTCGGCCGGCAGCGAGTCAACTCGGGAGCTCTGGAACTGGAGGCTGAAGCGGTCTTCTCTGGCTGGCGTCGTGGTGTAAACATCTCTGCATCCCTCTCCCCTTCCTCCTGCTTCTCTCCTTTACCTTATTCTGTGTCTAGTTTACCAAGACAAGTAATGTGCTGTATTCTCGTTTTCTGGCATAAGTGTGTATTAATTAATTAGGGTATCACTAGTGTTTATATTGCTAAGTTACTCTAAGGGGGTCCCAGTGGAACCACGTGGGCTCCAGTAGTACCAGTAAGCTACCTAGAGTCCTTGCTAGTGTCCCTTGCCTAGTAGACTTTACCCTAGCTTGTGCTCATTGTAAAACCTTGTATCCTGCTTATGTGGACCAAGGCTTTTAACGTAAGATAGTGGGGTAAAGTAATTATTGTTATTGTGGCGAATGTATATGGGGAGTTGTTAAGAGGGTTTAATAAAAAGTTAGTTTTAAAGGAGTATCCATTCTTCCTGTGTAGGAGATCAATGATCTACCTCTAGGCTGACATTTTCAGAAAGCCACTATAAGTATTACTGTTTTATATTTTTATTGGGGGCCGGACCTTTATGATCTCCCTTAATGGTGATACCTCCTGATTCTAACTGCTGACCCTACACCAATATAATACTAGATCCCCCATAGCAGCCAACACTTATAACAAGCTCACTGGACAGGTTATTTGATGACTAGGCAGAAAAGAGAAGGAGCAAGAGGGTCGCCCTCTTGGACACCTTGTGATTAAATTTCATGTTCCCCCAATGACAGAGTTAGATTCTTGCTGTAACATGAGTTAACAAACGGGTAGAAGGAAAAAAACAATGAATCGCACTGAGTACTACATCCCCTTTTACCAGATTGAAAGCAATTTTGAAATCCAGTTTTATCAGGGTTTTTCTATCTGCAATGTTGGCAATGTAGGCTCTAGCTGCATGAGCAACTGCCTCACACCCTTGGGGAATGCTAAACCCGAGCTGTTTTGGCTTCAGCATGACTGCTGCTGCCTGGCTAACTGTTCTAGCAGCAGCCTTAGTGATGAGGTGCCGGAGTGAATTGTCCCACAGCATTTGGTCTGATTCCTCCATCCTTTTTCCTCAGGGCACAGAGTGAAGCGCCAAAAAAAGGGAGGCTGTATGGTCTCTGGTATGTTGCCAGCTAGGCATGTGTTGGCGAATCTAATAAGTTCCACCAGGAGGCCCTGTGCAATGTCTCCCAGTGCAGGGTTGAGCATTTGTTTGATGTGGTTGGGTCTTAGTCCTGTGAGCCCACCTGCTGATCCTGGTGGGAAGGATAAAGCTGCTTTATGCACCACGGATTCGACTGGATTAGTTATATATACTGTATAAAAGAAGGTACATTGGGTTTATGAGAGTACATAGCATTGATGTTTTCACATTTATTGTAAAGCCACTAACACGCATAGCATTTCGGGCAGGTTCTTAATCTTACAGATAATTTTAAGTAGGTAATTTCTAGCAAAACTGAGAAATGTTAACAGGTACATTGTAAGAATACTTGATGAAGATTAGTAGGTACATTAGAGTAAAATTTAAGTATTATCAACAGGTACATTGTAGTATAATTTGATGATTATTTCTAGGTATTATGTAGTAAAATATGTGTTCAATATAACAACCATGATATAAGATGATAGCAGTTATTGTAATGGTGAAGTTGAATGGCTTAGGCACATATATTGGGGAAGTGGGTAGCACAATAGTATTAAGTTCTAGATATTAATGTTTTTCCTGCCCGAAACGCATTGCGTAATAGTGGCTTTAGGCATTGTATGTACTAGCTCTATCTATATATCAATCCATTAATGTAACATCACTTGTATGTATATACCTTACCTGAATAAACATATTTATTTATTTATTTATTTAAGATACAGTGCGAGTTTAAGGCACTAGGTAGGAAACTATGAAGATGAAATTAAGTACTTTTTGGTTTTATTTTTGAGTAAGGCATAGGTTGGACAGCTTTTAAATTCATTAGGGAGTGAATTCCATAGACTAGGTCCCTTTATTTGCATAGATGATGATTATGGGTTCCATTACATTTGTCAAGGAAGAGTTTCAGAACAGGATTTGTATTTAAGAACAGGGTTTTATAAATCTAAATGGCACAAGAGAATGTGTAGAGTGAGTTTATGTTTAGCATGTTTAGGGATTTAAACAGCGGGACTGAGTGTTGTCTGAAAGTAGAATTTGTTATTGTTCTGATAGCAGATTTTTGCTGGGTGATGATGGGCTTGAGGTGGTTTACAGTGGTTGAACCCCCATGCACAATATTATATGTAAGATAGGGATAAATTAGCTCATAGTATAATGAGAAGAGAGCAGAGCGGGGAACATAATATCCTACTTTATAAAGTATACCGACCGTTTTAGACGGTCCATAGAATTACCCAAATCAGCCCAAAACTACACAAATCGTCCTAGCATTACGTAAGTAATGAAGAAATATGGTATATTTACTTACTATAATGTTGGTGCTACACGTAGAACATGATCAAACCTATTTTTACTCTGAAATAATCTAATTTCATAACGAAATGAGACGTAAATATGTGAGAGGTGACGCCATAGGAAGTCGACGGTCCAAGCGACAATTATGTGGAGCGACTTATCCAAGAAATATGGTCGCCTGGAGAGTGTTTGCTGCCATATCAGCCTCCTGTACACAGTGATCCAGTCCTTTTCGTTCATTGAACACCGAACCCTACACGCCCTCTGATATATTGCTTAATTAACAAATATTCAGATTCAGATTCAGATTCAGATGTTTATTCAGGTAAGGTATATACATACAAGTGATGTTACATTAATGGATTGATATATAGATAGAGCTAGTACATACAATGCCTAAAGCCACTATTACGCAATGCGTTTCGGGCAAGAAAAACATTAATATCTAGAACTTAATACTAATTGAGCATAAAGAATAAAAAGTGTTGAGAACAAATACAAATAAAGATAAAAAAAGGGGGAACATGACTGAAAAAGCAGCACAAATACAGTAGGTTGACAAACAGTGTTGATTAAAAAAAAAGAAAATAACAGACATGGGTTGACAATAGAGGAGTGAGGTAGATTACAGGGAATTTATTAGGTAGTGTTTAGTTTTTATCTTAAACTGGTTGAGAGAGGTACAGTCTTTAACATGGTTGGGAAGGTCATTCCACATTCTGGGCCCCTTGATTTGCAGAGCATTTCTAGTTAGATTAAGTCGTACTCTAGGAATATCAAAACTGTATTTATTTCTGGTGTGGTGCTCATGGGTTCTGTTACAACCTTCTATGAAGCTTTTAAGATCAGGATTGGCATTATAGTTTAGCGTTTTATATATGTATAATACACATGAGAGAATGTGCAGTGACTTAATATCTAACATATTCAGAGATTTGAGTAGGGGTACCGAGTGATGTCTGGGGCCAGAGTTGGATATTGTTCTAATAGCAGCTTTGTGTTGGGTAATTAGAGGACGTAAGTGATTTTGGGTAGTAGAACCCCAAGCACAAATACCATAGTTGAGATAAGGATAGATAAGGGAGTAATAGAGAGTCATCAGGGCAGGGCGTGGTACATCTGATCTTATCTGATCTGATCTTATCTTCACAAATAAAGATTATATTTGTATATGTTATCAGAAAGGCAGATATAAAATAGTTTTTGTGAATCCATCACAGAGATTATACCTTATTAGAGAGGAAAAATATTCATACTTTAAACAAGGCTTCATGGCCGACGCTCTCCTTACCGATATAGGAACTATGACCTTCCGAAGATCAATGTTAATTTAATCTAGATATTGTAATAAACGAAGTTTTCTATGTCATCATAAAGACATAAATATAAGCTGCATGTTAATACTTTGGCATAAATATAACTGAAGTGAAAGTGAAGATATATGCCTTTTTATAGTTACTTGATGGCTCGCTCAGGGAGTGTGAAGGCCTCCACACAAGCCAATCAATTTTATAATTACTTTGCATATATGCAAAGTAACGTCATAGGTCTTTATGTCAGAATAAAGCCATGTAGACGATAATGTAACTACATTTCAAGGAAAACATATCTTAATATAATTATTAAATGAATGCAAAGTTATGGTTAAATAAATAGCCAATACCACACAATCGCCGGTGTCCGGACACATGAATAGTCGCATTAGGTGAAAGGAAATGTACCCAACCATTTCCATTTACCCAACCAGTTTGTGCACCCTATACTCATCCTCTGTGCGGTAATTTATTGTGCACCCCATACTTATCTTGTTACCAGTAGTTTGTGCAGCCCATACCCATCCTGTGACCTGTAATTTATTATGCAACCCATACTTATCCTGTGACCTGTAGTTTATTGTGCAGCTCATACTCATCCTGTGAGTCATAGGACATTGTGCAACCCTTTCTCATCGTGTGAATCTTTGTTTACTTTGCTCTCCATATTCATCCTCTGCGCGATAGTTCCTTGTGCAACCCATACCCATGATGTGAGTGGTAGTTTATTGTGTACCCTATACTCATCCTGTGAGTATAGGGTACACAATTCTTGTTTGGATTCTTGTAATGTTATTTGTCTATTTGTACTCACAGCATTTGTGCGCCCCTTGAGGGACTTGAATTAGAGGGGGGTTGAAATAGCCTAAGCTACTCTATCCCTTTGAGATGTATTTATTGCTTATCTCAATAAACATACTTGAACTTGAACTTGGGTACACAATGAGTTCATTTGTACTCCATGCTCATCATCAAGAAAATGGTCACTGCTTGCATCACAAGCGGGGATGTTTCTGGCGGGGGAGAAAGAAACAATTGCGCAGCGCGTCCCGCGGCGTTGCGCGGGCAGTTTGGGGCCGTATAAATACGGGCGCACAACGGGGCTCCGCCTCACTCCGCCTGCCCTCGCCGCTGCCCTCGCAAAACCCCACCCTCCCCCCCTTTTGCAAGCGGCTGCTTTTGTACCCCCGTCATGCTTTGCACAGTTGTCCCGATTGTCTCCCCACTGCATGTGGGAAGGGGGGTGCAGCGCCGGTCCCCAAGTGTCCCGCTGTCCGCAGCTAATACTTTGCCCAGTCTAGGTGCTAGTAAGCCCTACTTTGTAGTCACACCCCCTTCTCCTTATCCATTAGGTCTTTTACGGCCTCTTGGCCGGGTACATTACGTGTTATGTGGTCTCTCACTTATTAGTTATTCTTTGTGTCCTGCCTGTTATATCCTAGTGTTATATAATTACTACACATTTGCACTCGGCCTTAATTCTAGTACCAGTTAACCTTTAGGTTTCTGCAGAATTAGTTTCCATGTCACTATAGGCTAAGGTCTCATACTTACTACGGGTGTACCTTTTAAGTTAAATCTAGTCCTTGGAATTGTTACTGTTAATTCTTACTTTATATATTTACTTTATATATTTTAATATAAACGTTATATATTCCTTAAATTATATTTGAAACTTTGAATATTTACATGTTCAATATTAAGTTTTATATAATATCAACTTTGTTAAGTCTATAATATAAACCGTGTTTAATATAAACTTTATATAATTACTTACTTTATGTGAACTTTATATATTTACATGTTCTGCAGAATTTAATCTTCAATAAACTGTAACGCCCCATACTGCCAGTATCTTTCTCCCCCTGGTCAGAAGTGTATTTTACCAGCATTGTAATATAAATTAAGAATAAAAGCTTAACTGGATTACGGACCCATAATCAAAATAAGAGCCATCACTAATTATCATGACAAATTGTCTAGGCTTCACTTCCGCCTTCGACAAGCTGCCGCCGGAGGTGGGTATAGTTTATTGTACACCCCCGCACCCCCAGTCCTGGAAGGGCGGGCATTGGGATGTGGACATGTGTACTGTCTCAGACCCTGTTGGAATATAACCAGTCTGTCAATCGGGTCAACCCAAGTGTTGCGTTTCCATGCGTTTCCAAAAGGGTCGCCCATGTTGGAATCGGTGAACGCCCTAGTATTATTGTTGAAAACATCTTAATAACTTATTAAACCAAAGGTCTTTTTATGTCAGAAGAACGGCAGAAACTAGATCTATATATGAAAACTCTTTCAGGACAAAATTTAAAGTAAAACTAGATTATGTAAAACTAGATTAAAGTAAATTTATGTTTCTATCTTTCTTGAGACGTATAAAAATCTTACGTTTATTAACGATTCTGCGTGAAATAAGCATTGTTCTGAGATGAATATTGCGGATTTCCGGCTCGACGACCGATGAAAAATGCAACTTTTATACAACTACAAATATCTTTAGTTTTACTTTAAATTTTGTCCTGAAAGAGTTTTCATATATAGATCTAGTTTCTGCCATTCTTCTGACATAAAAAGACCTTTGGTTTAATAAGTTATTAAGATGTTTTCAACAATATTCCAACTGGGTCTGAGACATTTACACTGGCGGGCGGCGTTCTTGCCAACTATATGGCTGTTAAGTTGAAAATTGTAACTGTTAAGAGCATTCTATTGTGGTTTTAATATTGAACAATTATACATATACGAAACAGACAAATCTGGTGTCCGAAATAGTAAAAATATTAGTGTGCGATGTGATCAATGTAAGGGGGATATTGGGTGTGCCTCGTATCCCCTACAACAACAACAAGTTCGAGAGCGATGAGGCCGCCACCTACTAGCTTCAGGATGTCGTCGAATCTAAATCAACAATATACTACCGCCGCTACTTTCTCGGAAACGTAAGTACCTGCCGCTTTACTTCTCTCACCCTGCCTAGCCTGGCCTGGCCTGACCTGGCCTAGCCAGACCTGACCAGACCTGACCTGGCCTAGCCTTACCTAGCCTAGTCTGACCTGGCCTAGTCTGACCTGACCTGGCCTAGCCTTACCTAGCCTAGTCTGACCTGGCCTAGTCTGACCTGACCTGGCCTAGCCTTACCCAACACTAATCACCACACGTGACAGCCCAAACGAATCGCAAATAAGTACACGTAACAAGTCATATGCCCGGACACACTTTCACCTTGGGGACTGAGTGGTAACTATTGTATAGAAGAGCCGGCTCCCTGAGAGTGGTAAGAGGGCGTGATAAGAGGCTAATGTGTGGTCTTGAAGGAAGTCGATAAAGCAGACAATTTTCAAAAGGAAGGGCAGCATAACGAGCAGACAGGAATGGACAGACAGTCGGTTATCCTATAATGTGTAATACGCCCCGCACAGCATGGGTGGTGTGGAGGGGGGGGGGGGTTGTAGCAGGGCACAGTATGGTGATGGTGCGGGTGAAGTACACACCCACTGAATTCCTGCCATCAATAATTGTTTTCATAACCATTAGAACAATGGCATCCCTCCAGCCACCATCCTTCCACTGACCCCCTCCTCTGGTCCTCCACCTCAGACAATAACCCCCCACACCCCCTCTCCCTTCCAGACATCAGCATGTCAAAATCAGTACCATAATGTGTTTAAACTATTTAAACTAAGTCATTGTGTACCTCAAGGTATCTTAATTCATTTGAAAGTGTACATGTGCATTCGTTCATATACTCGCCTAATTGTGCTTGCTGGGGTTGAGCTCTGGCTCTTTAGTTCCACCTCTCAACCGTCAATCAACAGGTGTACAGGTTTCTGAGCCTATTGGGCTCTATCATATCTACACTTGAACCTGTGTATGGAGTCAGCCTCCACCACATCACTTACTAATGCATTCCATTAGATATAATCATATATGATTACACATAATCATAATCATTCCATACACATAATCATATATGTGTACGTCAACGTATACATACATGCGTATATATGCCTCATATTAAAATACTGATAAACGAATGACCATGAACAAATTAATTTATAATTGTAGCATTATATATAATTTTAATAGACTAATTACGTGTTTATACATTTGAATGGTCCAGACAGGTGGCCAGCCTTGGACATATACACTTCTGGTAGGCACAATGACCTCATGTTAGACCCTTGATAGATTATGTGAGAGAGAGAGAGAGAGAGCTGGGGCAGGGAGGTGCGTGCCCCAGGGAGATAATCCATGCCCATGCCCCGCCTCGAGGTCAGTTCTCGAGTCACACCAAGAATAACAATCGAGCAAGTTGTCCTGACCAGGATGTGGCATATTAGGGAGGGTTGAGGAATAGGAAGCCTGTCTGATAGGGCTCTTGGCAAGCAGCTCTCCCTCAGTCTACCTATCTATATGGAAGAAATGTATCTAGGCCCTCCTCCCCCCTGCCTATTCTCTCTCCCCCACCTTTCTTCCTTCATTTCCTCCCTCCTTCCCTCCCCCTCACTGGTGAGAGAGTAGGAGTGTGAGAGTGGTTAGAGAACTCGTAGTTCTCGCGCTCGTGAAATTGTCTGCGACCCTGGAGGAGTAGAGCGGAGGGGGGGGTGAAAGTAGGTGACGATGGAGGAGTAGAGGGGAGCATTATATGCAGTGAACGTTAAGTTAGGTTAGGTTAGGTTAGCCTAACCTAACATATCATATTTATTCATTACTAACGTATTGCCAGGAAGATTTCTGAAGCTTGTGTAGCTTGTGGTAATTAGACGGACCCTTCTCATCTACATTAATGACCTTCCAAATGCCTCCCAACATCTCAAACCAATTCTGTTTGCTGACACGACCTTCATTTACTCCAGTCCTGACCCCCTTGCTCTAAATGTCACAGTGAAAACTGAGCTAAATAAAGTCCATCACTGGCTAACTGCCAATAAACTCACCCTCAACATTGACAAAACTTTCTATATTCTGTTTGGCAATAAATCCTCAAATCAAATAAATCTCAGGATAAACAATACCCAAATTTGTAACAAAGTAGATGGCAAATTCCTTGACGTTCTCATTGACCGCAAGCTGAATTTCCAGGGACACATTCTAAACATATAAAAAAAAGTTTCAAAAACTGTTGGCATTCTTTCTAAGATCAGATATTATGTACCTTGCTCTGCCTTGGTGACACTCTATTATTCTCTCATCTATCCTTATCTCAACTATGGTATTTGTGCTTGGGGTTCTACTACCCAAAATCATTTACGTCCTCTAATTACTCAACACAAAGCTGCTATTAGGACAATATCTAACTCTGGCCTCAGACATCACTCGGTACCCTTACTCAAATCTCTGAATATGTTAGATATTAAGTTTTTTTATTTATTTATTATTTATTTATATATATACAAATAAATAAATAAATTTCTGCACATCCTCTCATGTGTATTATATATATATAAAACACTGAACTGTGATGTCAATCCTGACCTTAAAAGCTTCCTAATAGGTTGTCCGTTGATTAATGTATATAGACACACTGAGATAAGGACTGTTCCTGAACAAATAGCCTGGATGTGTCACAACGGAAAGGTTGATGATATTCTTGAGAGATATAAGAATTTTGCACCAAGATTGTAATATTTTGTTGAATTATCTGCATGTCTCTTGCAAATTGTCTATACAGTATACCTAGGTCATAAAAGTATTTGTGTGTACGTCTGATAACATACTCCTTGTGAAGGAGGAAATGTATATGTTTACCTCTCACAATGCTTGGCAATATGTTTATTTGTGATGTGTGTCTATGTATATATTAACACATTGTACTGAATGGGGTGAGAATAGCTTGAGCTACCTCATCCCTTTGTGTGTATTTTACCTCAATAAACTTATTTCAATTTCAATTTCAATAGGTTGTAACAGATCGCACGAGCTCCACACCAGAAATAAATACCTATTTGATATTCCAAGAGTACGACTTAAACTAGAAATGCTTTATAAATCATTAAGGGACCTCGAATGTGGAATGACCTTCCTAATTATGTTAAAAGACTGTACCTCTCCCAACCAGTTTAAGATAAAAACAAAATACTACCTTATTAACTCCATGTAACCTACCTCGCCCCCAAAATGTCAACCTGTCTACTACTTGAAACAATGCTGTTTGTTGACCAAATTGTATTTTTGCTTTTTTTCTGCCATGTTTCCCCCCCCCCCCCCTTTTTTTCTCAACACAATTTATGCTTTAATCTCAATTAGTATTAAGTTTTAGTCTTAGTGTTTTTCCTGCCCGAAACGCTTTGCGTAATAGTGGCTTTAGGCATTGAATGTACTAGCTCTATCTATAAATTCATCAACTTTTTGTATCTCACCTTGTATGTACTTTACCTGAATAAATATTGTTTTTGTTTGTTTTTGTTTATTTCATGAGTCTCCTCTTGACACCAATACATGCAAGCTCGTCCAGGATCGCAATCTCCTGCGCTTTGTCGATTCTAGTGTGTGGTAAAGAACATCCAATAAATCTGTCCCCCCAGAATGAAAAAAATTGTGGCAACATTTCAACATTTCTATGCTGGCAATCACAAATATAATACCAATTAATTATTGTACCCTTTAATTCACTCAGTAATACAAAACTCACACAGGACAGCGACATTATGGCACATTTCCTTACATATGCTTATTTCTCCTTGCCAGCAAATAGGTACTGGGAGTTAGGCAGCCGCTATGGGTTTTATCAGGGAACGAGTCAGAAGTTGGAATAGAGAAACCCTTTATAATCCACACAGACATCCTGTATCCCAGAATGAAGAAAATCGTGGTAAACCATATCTTAGGCTTGAAAAAAAACAATGTTACTTCAATATGCTTTATAAATTGAGCACAATACATGTAAGTTTAGGAAAACTGAAAATTATTAACTAACTTGTGCAAAAATTAGAAAAATAATCAACTAGTGAGAATCAGCACAGTTTGGTTCACAAAATAAAGTTGGAGAACCAGGAATGTATTGTGTTGTAGGAGGAGAGGTCTTATCTGTACAATGATTCACACACACTAGCAACAGTTTATGTAATCTATTTCCACCCACCCATCCCTCCCAATGTCCAATAAGAACATCAATACAATAACTATTGATGCCACCAAGTGGCCGATACTACATCATCATTACATAAGTAAATGATGCGATATCAATACTGATAATTTAACACTTGTGCAGTTTTAAATATCACGTTTTGTTTTGTGAATTACTGAAAATGTAATAATTTGTTATGGTTACAGAAATTAAATGCTTAACCTACAAGACTGACAAATCTTAATTTTAAGGTATTTATTACTTAAAATACGACAATACAATATTTGCCAAATGTTCTGTGCAAGGCGGTCGATTAGAGCCAAGTGTCACACCTTGCCAACCTAACATATTTAACAAAAAGTTATATACACTTACCTAGTGAATAAAATTGTTCTTTAGCACAAGTCAATCCTAAGCTCCAGATAATGAACCATCAACACACAAATGTTACAAATGATGACAAATTCTAACGGCTCATTAGTCCTTTCACATGTGTAGTAATTTATATACTGGATATTAATGTTGGTAAAAAAAAACATACTACTCATAATATATTAAAATATGAGGTAGGAGAAATTGTATGAATACATCAAGATTAAAATTCATGATCAAAATACTGTTGATAAACTTCAGTAACCGAGAGCCCATTGATTACTACAAGAACTTTATATAAACAACAAAAGCATCAGGAATGTTTAACCACCTATCTTAGAAAAATAATGTGCATTATAAAATGACAACCAGAGAAAGGAGGACCTGCAAGTGTTACGTGTACAGTGAACAACTGCCAATCAGTTTTGCTTTGTAAACCATGCTCTCGACATCACCACATGTGAAAGGTCAAGTCTAACTCTTTCACAATTTACTAGTCAATATATTGTTGTAAACACAAGACAAAAATTACCAATTTATATAAAGATTTCACTTTCATAGATAAATGATCAATAAAAATTAATCATTTAACTATAAACAGCTATAACAAAAAAACGTGTAGTTATTACCTGATTAAAGCAAAATGACTCTGAATTTTACTGGATTTTAAAAAGTACTAATCAATTTGCATGTCAAAAGAGTTGGATTATGAGAGTCAAACACTCAAATTATTACTTTACTGCACAACACTAAGGATGGCTATATTTTCCTTTATGTCTTGTGTATAAATTTTACACCACAAAAATCATTGCTTCCCAGCAATAAGATAATTGATCCCCAGCAATAAGATAATTGATCTTACATTGCAATGCTCAAAGTGAAAAGCAATGATTAATGAGAAGCTGCACACGTGCACACGCACTTTTAATCTCTCCTGCACTTAACGTACTGTATTACTTCACAGACAGGGAGTGCACTGTTGCACTTAACAACAGTGCTCATTAATTTGCAACATCACAAGCTGCTGGCTTCCTGTCCCTGTTGGGGCCACATGAGATAGAAGCCATTGCAATCAATCTTTTACACAATAACTGTCCCATCAATATTGCAAGGTGGTTTTGTTTATCAATATTGCAAGATAAAAGTTTATGATAAAACTCAAAACAGCAGTGGCTGAAAACCTCACTTTGAGATCTTAATGACAACAATCTATGAACACAGCAGTATTAAATTTGCCATAGGCCTATGATTTTAACACTGCTATTCACAACCAATCAAATCTGAATTCCTACTAAATAAGCATTGTACTGTATTATATGTACAAGGAACTATAATAAACTAAATACTGTACTGGGCACAACAAATATAAAAAAATAATTTCCTCTTTAAACTTCAACTGTAGATGTAACAAACCTAATTAATCTGCGATATCAAACGTAGTTTTGAAAATACGTAAATCATACTAGACCAAATTCAACTGAATCTACAACTGAAAAGGTTTTCACACATGCACACACATATTTACCATAATGCTACAGAGATATCCTTTACTTTCAAGAAAATATAGTAAGGATACACACAAAATGTATACCCTAATAAACTGCCATGTTCTCGCAGTTATACCGATAATTTTGAAACAATGATACTAGCCTCACAAAACGCATAAACTCCCATACTATTTACAGACTAAATATTTGATCTAACCATAAAAGCAGACTTCCAAATCTTATCTTGTTTATCAGCCAACATATGCAACAATCAAATTAATCCACCTAAAATTCAAAAACTATATAGACATAGCACGCTATTGTGATTTCATTGTGCACTTTCCAAAGACTAGTTGCACTGACAAGATTTACAAAAACAAAAGTCAAGTTCTGGCTGGAAGAGACACAACAGGGGGGGTGGGTGGCATAAAGGCAATCTATGCAGCAGAGGTCAGTGCAGTCTACTCGGCTGCAATGACCCAGGTTCAATCGCCATACAGAATGAGATATTTGAATACATTTCCTTCCACCTGATTTCTAGGTTCACCTAGCAGTAAATGGGGATAGTAGCCAGGATGGTACGCAAATGTTGTAGGTAGCATCCTGGGGAGAGCATCCTGGGGAGAGCATCCTGGAGGGAGGTCAGTATTGTAGTTTACATAGGGAGACCTTGATAAGCCTAACAAGCTTCTTGTTTCTGACTCGAGGAAAACATATTTATATATATACACTCTGTTAATTTACTTTATATTCTGTACTGTATATACATTTTAATGCTATTAGTACACCTAGGAGTTTAATCTGGAAAGGAAGGGGGAAAGGAGGCAATTTTCCAAATACTGAAAGTAACAATTGACTTGCACATTTCTCAAGTACTGTACATCAAAACAAAGCATAATATATAATGGGTATATTATATAATAGATTGAATGTAACACC
>NC_091195.1:28038085-28063085 GCF_040958095.1 Procambarus clarkii
ATGGGAAAGGGTGGTCGTTAAGACGAGATCTTTCAAAAGAAGACAGAGAGAAGCTGAAACTGAACCTCGCCGAGGCAAAACATTTAAATGAGAGCAGGAATGAAGAAGAAATAAATTCTTTTTTCTACAAAGTGATAGGGGTAGGCAAACCAGTAAAGTGGTACATAAAGGCAAACCAACAAAATCAATAGAGAGAGGGGGAGTGAAGAATAAGGAGAGGGGGAACAAGTTCCTGAAGATTGCATACACCAACATAGATGGAGTGAGATCGAAGATACTGGAGTTAAGTGATGTAATACAGCTGCAGACACCAGACATTGTTGCACTCACGGAGACAAAACTTGAAGATGTAATTTTAAATGAGGTCATATTCCCAAGGGGCTACTCAATTTGGAGACGGGACAGAAAAATTAGGAAAGGCGGTGGCGTTGCTGTGCTGGTAAAAGAACACCTAAAGGTGAAGGAAATAATGACTGCCAATCCACAAGAAGTTGACATAATAGCACTAGAGATCTGCTATGAGGATGATAAACTAATGATGATAAATGCATATAGTCCACCGCCAAGCAGCACATGGTCAAAGGAGGAGCTAGATAGTAAACGTGAAGGTCTTATAACAATAATGAGAGAGATTATAGCGAGAGCGGATAACGATAGATCACGACTGTTGATAGTCGGTGACTTCAACTTGAAATCCATAGACTGGGAAGCATATGAAGCTAAAACAGAAGATTTTTGGACCTGTAAATTTGTAGACCTCATCCTGGAAACATTCTTGTATCAACATGTTAAACAAGCTACGAGGATGAGGGAAGGGGACGTTCCCTCCATGCTAGATTTGATATTTACCAGGAAGGAGGAAGAGATATTTGACATTCAGTACCTTCCTCCCTTGGGTAAAAGTGACCATGTCTTTTTGGGAATAAAGTATGCAATGCGTTATAAGCTGGAAGAAAATAAGGAGGTTGAAGCAGTTGAAAAACCAGACTTCAGGAGAGGACATTATGGTGACCTTAGAAATTTTTTTAGTGAGTATAATTGGACAGACTTGATGCTAGGCAAGGAAGTGAATGAGATGTATGGCAAGTTTTGTGAAATATATGATAAAGGCACAAAAAAATTTATACCAAAACAGAGATGCAGGACCAGAAAACAGGATTGGTTCGACAGAAATTGTGAGAGGGCAGGAGACCAAAAGACACAAAAATGGAATCAGTATAGGAAGAGGCCAAACCCCCAAACATACCAGCGATACAAAGATGCGAGAAACAATTATACAGCAGTAAGGAGAGAGGCAGAAAGAAATTTTGAAAAAGGGATAGCAGATAAATGTAAAACAGAACCGGGCCTATTCTACAAATTCATAAACAACAAATTGCAGGTAAAGGATAATATCCAGAGGTTGGAAATGGGAAACAGATTCACGGAAAATGAAAAGGAAATGTGTGAAACATTAAATGAAAAGTTCCAAAGTGTGTTTGTACAAAATGAAATCTTCAGAGAACCAGACACAATAAGAATTCCAGAGAACAACATAGAGCGGATAGAGGTGTCTAGAGATGAAGTGGAAAATATGCTAAAGGAGCTCGGGAGGAACAAAGCAGCTGGCCCAGATGGCGTTTCACCATGGGTTCTGAGAGAATGTGCATCTGAGCTCAGCATTCCACTTCACCTGATTTTTCAGGCATCCCTGTGTACAGGAATCGTAGCAGACGTGTGGAAACAGGCTAACATAGTTCCAATCTACAAAAGTGGCAGCAGGGAAGACCCCCTCAATTATAGACCTGTATCATTGACAAGTGTAATAGTGAAAGTATTGGAAAAGCTAATCAAAACTAAATGGGTAGAACACCTGGAGAGAAATGATATAATATCAGACAGACAGTATGGTTTTCGATCAGGAAGATCCTGTGTATCGAATTTACTCAGTTTCTATGATCGGGCCACAGAGATTTTACAGGAAAGAGATGGCTGGGTTGACTGCATCTATCTGGACCTAAAAAAGGCTTTCGACAGAGTTCCACATAAGAGGTTGTTCTGGAAACTGGAAAATATTGGAGGGGTGACAGGTAAGCTTCTATCATGGATGAAAAATTTTCTGACTGATAGAAAAATGAGGGCAGTAATCAGAGGCAATGTATCGGAATGGAGAAATGTCACAAGTGGAGTACCACAGGGTTCAGTTCTTGCACCAGTGATGTTTATTGTGTACATAAATGATCTACCAGTTGGTATACAGAATTATATGAACATGTTTGCTGATGATGCTAAGATAATAGGAAGGATAAGAAATTTAGATGATTGTCATGCCCTTCAAGAAGACCTGGACAAAATAAGTATATGGAGCACCACTTGGCAAATGGAATTTAATGTTAATAAATGTCATGTTATGGAATGTGGAATAGGAGAACATAGACCCCACACAACCTATATATTATGTGAGAAATCTTTAAAGAATTCTGATAAAGAAAGAGATCTAGGAGTGGTTCTAGATAGAAAACTATCACCTGAGGACCACATTAAGAATATTGTGCAAGGAGCCTATGCAATGCTTTCTAACTTCAGAATTGCATTTAAATACATGGATGGCGATATACTAAAGAAATTGTTCATGACTTTTGTTAGGCCAAAGCTAGAATATGCAGCTGTTGTGTGGTGCCCATATCTTAAGAAGCACATCAACAAACTGGAAAAGGTGCAAAGACATGCTACTAAGTGGCTCCCAGAACTGAAGGGCAAGAGCTACAAGGAGAGGTTAGAAGCATTAAATATGCCAAAACTAGAAGACAGAAGAAAAAGAGGTGATATGATCACTACGTACAAAATAGTAACAGGAATTGATAAAATCGACAGGGAAGACTTCCTGAGACCTGGAACTTCAAGAACAAGAGGCCATAGATTTAAACTAGCTAAACACAGATGCCGAAGAAATATAAGAAAATTCACCTTCGCAAATAGAGTGGTAGACGGTTGGAACAAGTTAAGTGAGAAGGTGGTGGAGGCCAAGACCGTCAGTAGTTTCAAAGCGTTATATGACAAAGAGTGCTGGGAAGACGGGACACCACGAGCGTAGCTCTCATCCTGTAACTACACTTAGGTAATTACACTTAGGTAATTACAGGGATGCCTGAAAGATCAGGTGAAGTGGAATGCTGAGCTCAGATGCACATTCTCTCAGAACCCATGGTGAAACGCCATCTGGGCCAGCTGCTTTGTTCTTACCGAGCTCCTTGAGCATTTTTTCCACTTCGTCTCTAGACACCTCTATGTGTTCTATGTTGTTCTCTGGAATTCTTATTGTATCTGGTTCCCTAAAGATTTCATTTTGTACAAACACACTTTGGAACTTTTCGTTTAGTGTTTCACACATTTCCTTTTCATCTTCCGTGAATCTATTTCCCATTTTCAACCTCTGAATATTATCCTTTACCTGCAATTTGTTGTTTATGAATTTATAGAATAGACCTGGTTCTGTTTTACATTTGTCCGCAATCCCTTTTTCAAAATTTCTTTCTGCCTCTCTCCTCACTGCCGTGTACTGTAGTTGTTTCTCGCATCTTTGTATCGCTGGTATGTTTGGGGGTTCGGCCTCTTCCTGTATTGATTCCATTTTTGTGTCTTTCGGTCTCTAGCCCTCTCGCAATTTCTATTGAACCAATCCTGTTTCCTAGTTCTGCATCTCTGTTTTGGTATAAATTTTTTTGTGCCTTTATCATATATTTCACAAAACTTGCCATACATCTCATTCACTTCCTTGCCTAGCATCAAGTCTGTCCAATTATACTCACTAAAAAAATTTCTAAGGTCACCATAATGTCCTCTCCTGAAGTCTGGTTTTTCAACTGCTTCAACCTCCTTATTTTCTTCCAGCTTATAACGCATTGCATACTTTATTCCCAAAAAGACATGGTCACTTTTACCCAAGGGAGGTAGGTACTGAATGTCAAATACAGTATCTCTTCCTCCTTCCTGGTAAATATCAAATCTAGCATGGAGGGAACGTCCCCTTCCCTCATCCTCGTAGCTTGTTTAACATGTTGATACAAGAATGTTTCCAGGATGAGGTCTACAAATTTACAGGTCCAAAAATCTTCTGTTTTAGCTTCATATGCTTCCCAGTCTATGGATTTCAAGTTGAAGTCACCGACTATCAACAGTCGCGATCTATCGTTATCCGCTCTCGCTATAATCTCTCTCATTATTGTTATAAGACCTTCACGTTTACTATCTAGCTCCTCCTTTGACCATGTGCTGCTTGGCGGTGGACTATATGCATTTATCATCATTAGTTTATCATCCTCATAGCAGATCTCTAGTGCTATTATGTCAACTTCTTGTGGATTGGCAGTCATTATTTCCTTCACCTTTAGGTGTTCTTTTACCAGCACAGCAACGCCACCGCCTTTCCTAATTTTTCTGTCCCGTCTCCAAATTGAGTAGCCCCTTGGGAATATGACCTCATTTAAAATTACATCTTCAAGTTTTGTCTCCGTGAGTGCAACAATGTCTGGTGTCTGCAGCTGTATTACATCACTTAACTCCAGTATCTTCGATCTCACTCCATCTATGTTGGTGTATGCAATCTTCAGGAACTTGTTCCCCCTCTCCTTATTCTTCACTCCCCCTCTCTCTATTGATTTTGTTGGTTTGCCTTTATGTACCACTTTACTGGTTTGCCTACCCCTATCACTTTGTAGAAAAAAGAATTTATTTCTTCTTCATTCCTGCTCTCATTTAAATGTTTTGCCTCGGCGAGGTTCAGTTTCAGCTTCTCTCTATCTTCTTTTGAAAGATCTCGTCTTAACGACCACCCTTTCCCATCCTCATCCCTTTGCAATTTTCTAGCATTCCTTAGTACTTCTTCCATCTGTTTGGCACCGTTTAGGGTGATCCTCAAAGGTCGATCTTTCCCTTTTACGTACCTGCCTATTCTCCTGTAGTCGCACACATTCTCTCTGTTTGTAAGACCTTCCACGAGGCCAACAATTTTATCTACTACTTTAGCTTCTTCTACAGCTCTTTCTGACCTAGATGTTATCGCCTTTTCTTTGCAGCCAAAAATGATCAGGGACTTACTCCGATCAACTGTGTTTTGCACCAACTTCGGGTTAGATGCCAATTCTTTCCTCACTTCTAGCCTAATGTTTGTTTTATCTTGGTTGCTGCAGTGTTTGACTTCCTTTACTGCTTCTTCTATTTTTTCCTTCTCCTTGGCCATTTGTGCATAAGTGAGTTGCATATCTTTCTTGCACTGTTCTATTCCCTGTGTAACTTCCTCCATCTGTGCTGACAAAAGCTGTTTCTCCTGTTGAATTTCCTTGCCTAACCTATTGTAGTCATTTATGTTTAAATTTACTTTAACTTCTTCCAAAGCTATTTTTAAGAGTTTATTTTCTTCTTCCATGGCTTTGCAATTTGTTTCCAATTGATTCTTATCCTTGCGCAAGTCTTTCACTAAACCCTCAAGACATAAAACTTTGCTATTCAAATGGTCATTACTTTCTTTCAATTTACTAATTATTTCTACATGAGAGTTCACTATAGTATCTAAATTTACCAACTTGTTATGTAGACTACTAATATCAATGCTTTCTTCATTGAATCCCTCAAAATCAAGCTCTGTTTTGTTTTTCCCCTTGCCAGTGGCCATCTTGAAGGGCAGTGTGTGTGTGTGTGTGTGCTGTTGCTAGCTCTACAGATTCTATAATAAAATAGTCTATAACCTTCATCATTAATTATTAATTAAAAATTAAATAGCATTTACTAAATGTCCTAAGCAAATCATACATGTTCGCTTCTCATTCAGTATTAAATGTTTAATTCATTATACCAAGAATAAATTGGCCATTTTTATGCCAAAAATGCATTTGGTATAATTTCTGCATCTACTAATTAACTACTGTAATATGTTCCTATATATAAATATTTTTACAAATATTTTCAATATTAAGACAGTCATAGAAATCCACAGAGGGCAAGCACCAACAAGTATGATATTATGGGCCTAACTCCAAGGACCTTGGAGTTAGAATCCAAGAATCACTGAAAGTTGCACAGCAAGTAGGATCTGTAGGAAAAGGAAGCCAACCAATCCCTAGGAATAGTCAAAGGGACCTTTGACTTCAAGGAAAACAAGGTAGTTATTCAACTGTATATTATTAAACTCTGGTGTGCCCCCACTTGGATTATTGTATCCAAGCATGGAGACCTTATCTTCAGAAAGACATGGCTGCTTTAGAGAAAAGTACAACACTAGGAAAAAAAAATAATTCCAGAACTAAGTAAACTCTCATACTAGGAACAGTTGAGGTCCACAGGGCTAACAACACTGCCAATCAGACATGACAGAGGGTGCTAGGATTACGGTATGTTGTAGGATTAAGTTCCTCTAGGATTAGGTTCATAATGTTAGGAGCCAAAGTTCAGTTGTCTATAAGGTATTGTATGTAACGTTTATATTCATGCCACCGATACCGGTGTGATGTTATTGTCTGTTGTAAATAAAACTATACTGAGAAGGAGACAAGCATTTTTTTTTCATCCATTGTTATAACAGGGCGGATCTCATCAAAGCTTTTAAAATACAGTACTGAACAAACGGGAGGATAATGATCAATATTACTTCTTTAAGAGGAAAGATGTAACACAAACATAAGATGAAAACTAAGTGCTACCTAATTAACTCCATGTAACCTACCTTACTTCTAAATGTCAACCCATCTCTTACTATTTAAAAAAAAAAAAAAAAATGTTGTTTGTTGACCAACTTGTATATTGGCTATTTTCTACCATGTTCCCCCCTTTTTTTTTAACTTTTATTATTTTTTTCATTCAACACAATTGATACTTTAAGCTCAATTACTATTAAGTTTTAGTCTAAGTGTTTTTTCCCTATCTCTCCTTGCCCGAAACGCTATGCGTACTAGTGGCTTTAGGTATTGTATGTACTACCTCTGTCTTTAAATCTAACAGAATGTTTGTACTTGTAACGCTGCAACTATGTATGTACTGTTCCTAAATAAATTATTATTATTATTATTATTATATTATTATTATTATAAACAAGGAACAATGGATTCAAACTCAAGCCACAATGTAGGACAAAAAACAGAAGATGCTTTTTCACCCAAAAGATTACAAACCCATGGAACTGCCTACCTACTAAAGCTGTAAATACCGTAACACTGCTGCAATTCAAACTCCACCTTAATAAAATCATTAGGACAAATGAGAGACCTTTAACATGCCTCCCTTCCCCATTGAGGACATTTGAGGGATAGTGGCTATCAGGTAAATGGAAAGTGTTTGACTAGTCAAGATAGTCACCCAACTTGAATTCAAATCAGCTTGTGTTTCACTTGTTGGAGACAAGACTGAATTAAAGCTTAAGGCTGCAAACCCAAGAGGCAGTGAAGATGACTGCAATAGAGGGATGGCAGAGGATCATCAGGAGAAACACCCCGTGTCTGGGGAGTCTATGGCTTGCAGGCAAGTACTAAATATGAGTATGTTAATATGCCCAATGGCTGTAACTACCACACCTGAGATGGTTGCAATTAATGTACCCTCATATTAAAGCACCACCTGTACACACTCCATCATGCACACCCCTCCCTCCCTCCCCCTCCTCCACACCCACCCTCTCTCACCCCTCCCTCCCTCACCTACTCTCTTGCTCACCCCAATCCCTCACCTACTCTCTCTCTCTCTCTCTCTTGCCCCCTCCCTCACCTACTCTCCCTCCTCCCCACTCTCTCTCCCAGTGATATCCTTGTATTCATTTGCCACTTCCATGGGTTCTAAAAATGTATGTATTTTAATAAGTACTGCCACACCCCCTCTCCTGTGTGCATGTTTATGGAGTGGGGGTAATGGGCTGGAATGTTAAAATGGAAAGTTGCTGGAATTACGAGAGATGGAATTCCTCTTGTTGAATGTCAACAAATACACCAGGAGCTGTGGGATATTATTGCATTGCAACAATATGAAGAATAACGTGGCCAGTAACCAGCAATTCATACAAAGAACTTCCAGAGTATGTAGTATACATGGACTTTGCTAAAGCTTTCAACAAGGTACCACATGTAAGACTGACAAGGAAATTACAGGCCCATGGAATTAATTATAGAATACTAGAATGGATAAACCAATGGTTAAAAGAAATAACAGGGGGTTGGGATAATAGGAATGAATGATTGGAGAAATGGAGCATAAGCTTGAGGTCTCCAAGCTTGGAGACATCATTTACAAAAACACAGCTGCTTTTGAGAAAGTGCAACACCGGGCAACAAAAATCATTCCAATATTAAGACAACTCTCATACGAGGAAAGGTTGAGGGCAACAGGCCTAACAAACTACAAACCAGGCATGACAGGGTGGATCTCTTTGAAACTTTTAAAATACTAAACATTTTGGAGGATGCTGATCCAGACAACAACTTCAAAAGGTCAGATGTAACACAAACAAGGAGCAACAGTTTCAAGCTCAACAAGCCACAATGTAGGACAGAAAACACGAGATGCATTTTCACCCAAAGGGTTATAAGTCCATGGAACCACCTACATTCCAAAGTTGTAAATGCCAAAACTTAAATTTTAAAATTTAGCTTGAAGAAAATCATCATGATAAATGAGGGGTGGAGGGGGGGGGGACATTTGACAAGCTGATGGCTTCCTGTCCTCATCTGCCTAACCACTTGTGGTGGACGGTAGAGCGACGGTCTCGTTTCATGCAGGTTGGCATTCAATCCCCGACCCTGCAAGTGGTTCGGCACCATTCCTTCCTCCCGTCCCATCCCAAATCATTATCCTGATCCCCTCTAAGTGCTATATAGTCGTAATGGCTGGGCGCTTTCTCCTCATAATTCCCTCCCTCCCTGTACTCACCGAGGCCACTAGAGTGTTGCACATAGTACTCGCGTAAATTCAGGTAAAAGTAGACATGCACGGGGGAAAGGGAGAAAATAGAGAACATTATGAAGGACCATGGATATAAAGAGAGAGAGAACATTCAGAGACTTACGGGCTATTCATGCCCGTGCCACCTCTTGGGTGGTTTAATCTTCATCAATCAATCATTAAAAAGAGTTCATACTTACAGCTTGCCTAGCTGCTTGCCCCGGTATTCATCACTGACAACCACGTCCTCTAGTCGCCCACGCTGTGGAGAGACAATATTATCTTGAGATGAGAGGTTATCTTGAGATGATTTCGGGGCTTTAGTGTCCCCGCGGCCAGGTCCTCGACCAGGCCTCCACCCCCAGGAAGCAGCCCGTGACAGCTGACTAACACCCAGGTACCTATTTTACTGCTAGGTAACAGGGGCATAGGGTGAAAGAAACTCTGCCCATTGTTTCTCGCCGGCGCCTGGGATCGAACCCAGGACCACAGGATCACAAGTCCAGCGTGCTGTCCGCTCGTCCAACCGGCTCCCTGGTCCTCTCCTATTAACTTGTACACGCGTCATTATGCCATGATAAAGAATGCATGTTTATGTACATGCATTGTATGTGTATACACATACATACATGAGTATGTACACTTTGATGAATGTCCACGAGAGTATGGAAATAATTAACGAGAATTAAAATAAATACATAGTATTAATATGTAATATAAAAACAATTATATTTTAGAAGCAGAGTTTCTTGTAGACATGAGTTACTGAATATGAACAAAATTCTTAGAATTAATAACAATTATAGCATGAATATTACCAACATATCCTGTGTTTTTCACTTGGGAAGATCATTTAACCTTTCATTGGGCTTGAAGCCTGTCACTACAGTATAGAACATATTTTCCTGAAAGTCTCTTGAAGATCTTCAGAGGCAGAGGGAAGGTGAATACAAATTAGCAGGATTGGCAGTTACCCAGTGGATTAAGTAATCTTGCATGGGTCATTTGATGCAGTAGGAATCGTATAAGCTGTGTTGGTCTTATAGATGGCCGTTGAGAATTGGACAAGTGTGTTCGATATATAGTGCTTTGGCTATATATAATCAAATATTGTCAATGAATTTCTCGATTATTTCAGTGTTGTTAGTCGAGAAATCTCTATTAAAGATGATGTGATCTCTGATAGTTCCTTGTGGTTTATTTCAGAAACTTTGAAAAAGATTTTGCCATCTTGCCTATATATTGAGATCGTTGGTGCTTACAGTTCCCAAATGGGCATATAAAGGCATAGGTAAGTCTTTTTCAAGGTACTGAATGTTGTTTGTTGTCAAGAGAAGTCATGAAGACTTCTTTTGGCTGTCACATGAAGACGTTGGCTGTCTTCATGCACTTTTGAGTTATATGGTGAGCTGTGTCTTGTGTAGTGTTGGAACGGGTAATGTTTCTGTTGGTTAAGTCTGTTAGGGCACACTTGTCAGTCGTGTGGGCCATTAGAGAGAGTTAATGTGGAAGAGTTTAAGAGGATTTTCTTCCTTGGTCCCCAAGAGAGGACCTCCCCACACTTCAGTCCACAAAAACTGCAATTCAGTAAACAGAGCCCATAATGGTGTGCCCCCTAGAGAACACCTACCGTTCCTTCTATCCCTTAGAGAACACCTACCGTTCCTTCTATCCCTTAGAGAACACCTACCGTTCCTTCTATCCCTTAGAGAACACCTACCGTTCCTTCTACCCTCTAGTGCACCTACCATTGCTCCCCGAGTGCACCTATTGTTGCTCCCCCGAGTGCACCTACTGTTACTCCCCCGAGTGCACCTATTGTTGCTCCCCCGAGTGCACCTACTGTTGCTCCCCCGAGTGCACCTACCGTTGCTCCCCCGAGTGCGCCTACCGTTGCTCCCCCGAGTGCGCCTACCGTTGCTCCCCCGAGTGCGCCTACCGTTGCTCCCCCGAGTGCGCCTACCGTTGCTCCCCCGAGTGCACCTACCGTTGCTCCCCCGAGTGCACCTACCGTTGCTCCCCCGAGTGCACCTACCGTTGCTCCCCCGAGTGCACCTACCGTTGCTCCCCCGAGTGCACCTACCGTTGCTCCCCCGAGTGCACCTACCGTTGCTCCCCCGAGTGCACCTACCGTTGCTCCCCCGAGTGCACCTACCGTTGCTCCCCCGAGTGCACCTACCGTTGCTCCCCCGAGTGCACCTACCGTTGCTCCCCCGAGTGCACCTACCGTTGCTCCCCCGAGTGCACCTACCGTTGCTCCCCCGAGTGCACCTACCGTTGCTCCCCCGAGTGCACCTACCGTTGCTCCCCCGAGTGCACCTACCGTTGCTCCCCCGAGTGCACCTACCGTTGCTCCCCCGAGTGCACCTACCGTTGCTCCCCCGAGTGCACCTACCGTTGCTCCCCCGAGTGCACCTACTGTTACTCCCCCGAGTGCGCCTACTGTTGCTCCCCCGAGTGCACCTACTGTTACTCCCCCGAGTGCACCTACTGTTGCTCCCCCGAGTGCACCTACTGTTGCTCCCCCGAGTGCACCTACTGTTACTCCCCCGAGTGCACCTACTGTTGCTCCCCCGAGTGCACCTACTGTTGCTCCCCCGAGTGCGCCTACTGTTGCTCCCCCGAGTGCACCTACCGTTGCTCCCCCGAGTGCACCTACCGTTGCTCCCCCAAGTGCACCTACCGTTGCTCCCCCAAGTGCACCTACCGTTGCTCCCCCAAGTGCACCTACCGTTGCTCCCCCAAGTGCACCTACCGTTGCTCCCCCAAGTGCACCTACCGTTGCTCCCCCAAGTGCACCTACCGTTGCTCCCCCAAGTGCACCTACTGTTGCTCCCCGAGTTCCCGTACCGTTGCTGCCCCGCCCCCCCCCGAGTTCCCAAACCGTTGCTCCCCCGAGTGCAGCCTACCAATGCTTCCTCCCCCCCCCCCCCGAGGACTCACCATTGCTCCACCACAGGAGGGCCAAGAGGACAGACGAGTACACGAGGACCAGGATACCAAAGACGGCCAGGTATGACCACCACAAGATGGAGATGTTCATCCTCTTCTCTCATAGGCTCTCTCTCAATTACCTTCACTTTCACATTTTACCAGTTAAGTTACTGTAGGTTAGTTTATAGTACTGTATTAGTAGGATCTCTCATCAGTTATATTATTAATATCACGAGAAAATCTGCTGGAACAATGAAGCGACTCGAACCAGCGACCAAGGAATTCCCAACCGCACATATAATAATAATAATAATAATAATAATAATAATAATAATAATAATAATAATGCAGGCCTCAGCTATGGTCCGAAGAGTACTTTAATGTACTGTATAACGTCAAATTAAATGGTATTCTCTCAGACCCTCATTGGTTGTGGAGAGTATCTTTTAGGATCATCAGGTGCCTCTAGGACCTGTCAATGCCATCCAGGAAACTCTAGGGCCTGTCAATGACATCCAGGTGCCTCTAGGGCCTGTCAATGACATCCAGGACCCTCTAGGGCCTGTCAATGACATCCAGGACCCTCTAGGGCCTGTCAATGACATCCAGGACCCTCTAGGGGCCTGTCAATGACATCCAGGACCCTCTAGGGCCTGTCAATGACATCCAGGACCCTCTAGGGCCTGTCAATGACATCCAGGACCCTCTAGGGCCTGTCAATGACATCCAGGACCCTCTAGGGGCCTGTCAATGACATCCAGGACCCTCTAGGGGCCTGTCAATGACATCCAGGACCCTCTAGGGGCCGTCAATGACATCCAGGACCCTCTAGGGCCCGTCAATGACATCCAGGACCCTCTAGGGCCCGTCAATGACATCCAGGTGCCTCTAGGGCCCGTCAATGACATCCAGGACCCTCTAGGGGCCTGTCAATGACATCCAGGACCCTCTAGGGCCTGTCAATGACATCCAGGACCCTTTAGGGGCCTGTCAATGACACCCAGGACCCTCTAGGGCCTGTCAATGACATCCAGGTGCCTATAGGGCCCGTCAATGACATCCAGGACCCTCTAGGGGCCTGTCAATGACACCCAGGACCCTCTAGGGCCTGTCAATGACATCCAGGACCCTCTAGGGGCCTGTCAATGACATCCAGGACCCTCTAGGGGCCGTCAATGACATCCAGGTTCCTCTAGGGCCTGTCAATGACATCCAGGACCCTCTAGGGCCTGTCAATGACATCCAGGACCCTCTAGGGCCTGTCAATGACATCCAGGACCCTCTAGGGCCCGTCAATGACATCCAGGTGCCTCTAGGGCCCGTCAATGACATCCAGGACCCTCTAGGGGCCTGTCAATGACATCCAGGACCCTCTAGGGCCTGTCAATGACATCCAGGACCCTCTAGGGCCTGTCAATGACATCCAGGACCCTCTAGGGCCTGTCAATGACATCCAGGACCCTCTAGGGGCCTGTCAATGACACCCAGGACCCTCTAGGGCCTGTCAATGACATCCAGGTGCCTATAGGGCCCGTCAATGACATCCAGGACCCTCTAGGGGCCTGTCAATGACACCCAGGACCCTCTAGGGGCCTGTCAATGACATCCAGGACCCTCTAGGGGCCTGTCAATGACACCCAGGACCCTCTAGGGCCTGTCAATGACATCCAGGACCCTCTAGGGGCCTGTCAATGACATCCAGGACCCTCTAGGGGCCGTCAATGACATCCAGGTTCCTCTAGGGCCTGTCAATGACATCCAGGACCCTCTAGGGCCTGTCAATGACATCCAGGACCCTCTAGGGCCTGTCAATGACATCCAGGACCCTCTAGGGCCTGTCAATGGCATCCAGGACCCTCTAGGGGCCTGTCAATGACATCCAGGACCCTCTAGGGCCTGTCAATAACATCCAGGACCCTCTAGGGCCTGTCAATGACATCCAGGACCCTCTAGGGCCTGTCAATGACATCTAGGACCCTCTAGGGCCTGCCAATGACATCCAGGACCCTCTAGGGCCTGCCAATGACATCCAGGTGCCTCTAGGGCCTGTCAATGACACCCAGGACCCTCTAGGGCCTGTCAGTGACATCCAGGACCCTCTAGGGCCTGTCAATGACATCCAGGACCCACTAGAGGCCTGTCAATGACACCCAGGACCCTCTAGGGCCTGTCAATGACATGCAGGTCCCTCTAGGGCCTGTCAATGACACCCAGGACCCTCTAGGGCCTGTCAATGACATCCAAGATGCAACCCAACAACAGTTGCCTAACTCCTGGGTACCTCTTTATTGCTAGGTGAACAGAGGCATCAGGGGAGAGGAGGTTATCTTGAGATGATTTCGGGGTTTAGCGTCCCCGTGGCCCGGTCCTCGACCAGGCCTCCTTTTTGTTACATACCCCCAGGATAGCAGCTGTCTAACTCCTAGGTACCTGTTTACTGCTAGCTGAACGGGTGCATCAGGGTGAAAGAAACTCTGCCCATTTGTTTCTGCCTGCACCGGGGATCGAATCCGGAACTTCAGGACTACGAATCCCGAGCGCTGTACACTCAGCCATCATGCCCTGTGAGTACGTCTATTTTACGAAGATGTTAAATGGCAGGCTATACGTAGCAAGGGTCCCGGTAGCGCAGTTGGCTTCCTTCTCGACTATCTAGAATCGCTTGGGCAAGTTTCCTTTCACCTAATGCTTCTGTTCACCTAGCAATACATAAATCCCCCGGCAGTGAAGGAACAGTTGTGGGGTTACATTCTGGGAAGGGCCAGTGGCTCGACCTTTAGGGGGTCTGGGGCCAGATTCACGAAGCAGTTACGCAAGCACTTACGAACCTGGGGCCAGATTCACGAAGCAGTTACGCAAGCACTTACGAGCCTGGGGCCAGATTCACCAAGCAGTTACGCAAGCACTTACGAACCTGGGGCCAGATTCACGAAGCAGTTACGCAAGCACTTACGAACCTGGGGCCAGATTCACGAAGCAGTTACGCAAGCACTTACGAACGTGTACATCTTTCCTCAATCTTTGACGGCTTTGGTTACATTAAACAGTTTACACACATGAAAACTTGCCAATCAACTGTTGTTATTGTTATAAACAGCCTCCTGGTGCTTCCGAGCTCATTAACTGGTTTTTAATTATAAACAAAGCCGCCAAAGATTGAGAAAAGATGGACAGGTTCGTAAGTGCTTGCGTAACTGCTTTCGTGAATCTGGCCCCAGGCTCGTAAATGCTTGCGTAACTGCTTGGTGAATCTGGCCCCTGGATAAGAGCCTGAAGTCTACATATACACAGGCTTCCTGTCCCCCCCAAACAAAACGACATCACAGAAAACGTCCCGACTCATCACAGGGGGAAACTCAACAATATCCATGCTATTCTTTCCCCACGCTGGTAACAACATTCTTACTGGTCAAGAACACCATTTATAATAGTCCAACGTCCTGTTGACCATGCCCAAACGGTTTCAAACACAGTTTTATGAAAAGTTTCAGCTGTATGGTCTTGTTCATTCGAGATTTAGTCATATATTTCACACACACTATTTTGGCGACAACGTCACTATATGTGTTCTTTGTCGCCTGGTCAATGGATAGACCTGTACACCATGCATCACACAATAGACTGGATGATCAGGCGTGACAATGGGAGCAACACACGAGAGGAATTCAACTACTGACGGTGGAGCTGGGAGGGTTGCTGATGTGTACCAGGCCAGAGGTGAGAGGTGAGGGAGGGGGGAGTGAGGGAGGGGGTGAGAGGTGAGGGAGGGGGGAGGGAGGGAAGGGGTGAGAGGTGAGGGAGGGGGGAGTTGGTAGCCAGGTGTTCAGACAACACATGACTTATCAGCACACACTGCCTCTCACTCACCACACACACCACTTCCAGTGGGCCAGTACACCTGTGTACCACACCTGTACTCGTCTAGTTGTGCTTGTGGGGCTTGAGCTCTTTGGTCCCGCCTCTCAACCGTCAATCAACTGGTGTACAGGTTCCTGTATATACTCCAGTGTACCTTTGTATCACATTAACAAAATCTGGCACCAACTTCAGTCATTCACACACACACACACACACACACACACACACACACACACACACACACACACACACACACACACACACACACACACACACACACACAGGGGAAAGACGGCCCAAGATATGATGGATTACATCACGCAAAAGTGCAAGGACGCAGCAAACAAGTTTGTCCCAGTCCAAAAGGAAAACAGTGAAATGAAGATGAGAAACCCATGGTTTAACCAGAGATGTAGGCTAGCTAAGCAGCAAAGTAAAAGGGCATGGAGAAACTATAGGAATAACAGGACACTGGAGAGCAGAGAAAGATACCAGAATGCCAGGAATGAATATGTCAGGATGAGAAGAGAGGCAGAAAGACAATACGAAAATGACATCGCAAGCAAGGCAAAGACTCAGCCTAAATTGTTGCATAGCCACATTAGGAGAAAAACAACAGTAAAGGAACAGGTTATGAAATTAAGGACAGGGGCAGAAGGATTCACTACAAATGACAAGGAAGTGTGTGAGGAACTGAATAAGAAATTCCAGGAGGTCTTCACCTTAGAGCAAGGAGAGATCCCAGAGATAAGAGAGGGAATAGCTAACCAGGAACCACTGGAAGAGTTTGAGATTACCAGCGGGGAAGTAAGGAAGTGTTTACTAGAATTGGATGTGACAAAGGCTATAGGCCCAGATGGAATCTCTCCTTGGATACTAAAGAAAGGAGCAGAAGAACTGTGCCTACCACTCTCCATAGTGTATAACAAATCACTGGCAACAGGGGAACTGCCAGAAATTTGGAAAGCAGCTAACGTAGTCCCGATATACAAGAAAGGGGATAGACAGGAGGCACTGAACTACAGGCCAGTGTCCCTAACCTGCATACCATGCAAGATGATGGAGAAGATTGTGCGAAGAAAGCTAGTGGAGCACCTGGAGCGAAAGAACTTTGTAACACAGCACCAACATGGGTTCAGGGATGGCAGGTCCTGCCTCACAGGGTTACTTGAATTCTACGACCAGGCAACAAAAATAAGGCAAGAAAGAGAAGGGTGGGCAGACTGCATATTTTTGGATTGTCAGAAAGCCTTTGATACAGTACTACACAAGAGGCTAGTGAAAAAGCTGGAGATGCAGGCTGGAGTGAAAGGGAAGGTACTCCACTAGATACAGGAGTACCTAAGCAACAGGAGACAACGAGTCAGTGTGAGGGGTGAGGTCTCAGATTGGCGAGACGTTACGAGTGGAGTACCGCAGGGGTCAGTCCTTGGACCTATACTGTTTCTGGTATATGTAAATGATCTCCCAGAGGGTATAGATTCGTTCCTCTCAATGTTTGCCGATGATGCAAAAATTATGAGGAGGATTGAAACAGAGGATGATAGTAGGAGGCTACAAGATGACCTAGACAGACTGAGTGAATGGTCCAACAAATGGCTGTTGAAGTTCAACCCGAGTAAATGCCTAGTAATGAAACTAGGCAGTGGAAACAGGAGGCCAGGCACAGGATACAGAATAGGAGATGAAGTACTTAATGAAACAGAGAGAAAGATGTTGGAGTTGATATCACACCAAACCTGTCTCCTGAAGCCCACATAAAAAGAATAACGTCTGCGGCATATGCGAGGCTGGCTAACGTCAGAACGGCGTTCAGGAACCTGTGTAAGGAATCATTCATTATCTTGTACACCACATATGTAAGACCAATCCTGGAGTATGCGGCCCCAGCATGGAGCCCGTTCCTTGTCAAGCACAAGACGAAGCTGGAAAAAGTCCAAAGGTATGCTACTAGACTAGTCCCAGAACTAAGAGGCATGAGTTATGAGGAAAGGCTGCGGGAAATGCACCTTACGACACTGGAAGACAGAAGAGTAAGGGGTGACATGATCACAACCTACAAAATCCTCAGAGGAATCGACCGGGTAAACAAGGATACACTCTTCAGCACGGGTGGGACACGAACAAGGGGACACAGGTGGAAACTGAGTACCCAAATGAGCCACAGGGACGTTAGAAGGAACTTTTTCAGTGCAGAGTAGTTAACAAGTGGAATGCATTAGGCAGTGATGTGGTGGAGGCTGACTCCATACACAGTTTCAAGTGTAGATATGATAGAGCTCAATAGGCTCAGGAACCTGTACACCAGTTGATTGACAGTTGAGAGGCGGGACCAAAGAGCCAGAGCTCAACCCCCGCAAGCACAATTAGATGACACACACACACACACACACACAGCACGAGAGAGGGGTTCTGTGGCTCAGTGGCCAGCGTTTTGGGCTCGTAATCCTAGAGTACAGGCTCAATCCCCGGCCATGGCAGGAAACAAATAAGCAGAGCTTTTCACCCCCCTGATGCACCTGTTCACCTAGCAGTAAATAGGTACCTGGGAGTTAGACAGCTGCTACGGGCTGCTTCCTGGGGGGATGTGTGCCCCAGATGCCCCTGGGCATGCTGTGTGACCCCCCAGATGCCCCTGGGCATGCTGTGTGACCCCCCAGATGCCCCTGGGCATGCTGTGTGACCCCCCAGATGCCCCTGGGCATGTTGAGTGACCCCCAGATGCCCCTGGGCATGTTGAGTGACCCCCAGATGCCCTTGGACATGTTGAGTGACCCCCAGATGCCCTTGGACATGTTGAGTGACCCCCAGATGCCCTTGGACATGTTGAGTGACCCCCAGATGCCCTTGGACATGTTGAGTGACCCCCAGATGCCCTTGGGCATGTTGAGTGACCCCCAGATGCCCCTGGGCATGTTGAGTGACCCCCAGATGCCCTTGGGCATGTTGAGTGACCCCCAGATGCCCCTGGGCATGCTGAGTGACCCCCAGATGCCCCTGGGCATGCTGAGTGACCCCCCAGATGCCGCTGGGCATGCTGAGTGACCCCCCAGATGCCGCTGGGCATGCTGAGTGACCCCCAGATGCCTCTGGGCATGTTGAGTGACCCCCAGATGCCCCTGGGCATGCTGTGTGACCCCCAGATGCCCCCGGGCATGCTGTGTGACCCCCAGATGCCCCTGGGCATGCTGTGTGACCCCCAGATGCCCCTGGGCATGCTGTGTGACCCCACCAGATGCCCTGGGCATGCTGAGTGACCTCCAGATGCCCCCTGGGCATGCCGAGTGACCACCAGATGCCCCTGGGCATGCTGAGTGACCCCCCAGATGCCCCTGGGCATGCTGAGTGATCCCCAGATGCCCCTGGGCATGCTGTGTGACCCCCCAGATGCCCCTGGGCATGCTGTGTGACCCCCAGATGCCCCTGGGCAAGCTGAGTGACCCCCCAGATGCCCCTGGGCATGCTGTGTGACCCCCCCAGATGCCCCTGGGCATGCTGAGTGACCCCCCAGATGCCCCTGGGCATGCTGTGTGACCCCCCAGATGCCCCTGGGCATGCTGTGTGACCCCCAGATGGCCCTGGGCATGCTGTGTGACCCCCAAGATGCCCCTGGGCATGTGTGACCCCCTAGATGCCCTGGGCATGCTGTGTGACCCCCCAGATGCCCCTGGGCATGCTGTGTGACCCCCCAGATGCCCTGGGCATGCTGAGTGACCCCCCAGATGCCCCTGGGCATGCTGTGTGACCCCCAGATGCCTCTGGGCATGCTGAGTGACCCCCAGATGGCCCTGGGCATGCTGTGTGACCCCCAGATGGCCCTGGGCATGTGTGACCCCCTAGATGCCCTGGGCATGCTGTGTGACCCCCAAGATGCCCCTGGGCATGTGTGACCCCCTAGATGCCCTGGGCATGCTGAGTGACCCCCCAGATGGCCCTGGGCATGTGTGACCCCCCAGATGCCCCTGGGCATGCTGTGTGACCCCCAGATGCCCCTGGGCATGCTGAGTGACCCCCCAGATGCCCCTGGGCATGCTGTGTGACCCCCAGATGCCCCTGGGCATGCTGTGTGACCCCCAGATGCCCCTGGGCATGCTGTGTGACCCCCAGATGCCCCTGGGCATGCTGTGTGACCCCCAGATGCCCCTGGGCATGCTGTGTGACCCCCCAGATGCCCCTGGGCATGCTGTGTGACCCCCAGATGCCCCTGGGCATGCTGTGTGACCCCCAGATGCCCCTGGGCATGCTGTGTGACCCCCAGATGCCCCTGGGCATGCTGTGTGACCCCCCAGATGCCCCTGGGCATGCTGTGTGACCCCCAGATGCCCCTGGGCATGCTGTGTGACCCCCAGATGCCCCTGGGCATGCTGTGTGACCCTCCAGATGCCCCTGGGCATGCTGTGTGATCCCCAGATGCCCCTGGGCATGCTGTGTGACCCCCCAGATGCCCTTGGGCATGCTGTGTGACCCCCCAGATGCCCCTGGGCATGCTGTGTGACCCCCCCAGATGCCCCTGGGCATGCTGTGTGACCCCCCAGATGCCCCTGGGCATGCTGTGTGACCCCCAGATGCCCCTGGGCATGTTGTGTGACCCCCTGATGCCCCTGGGCATGCTGTGTGACCCCCAGATGCCCCTGGGCATGGTGTGTGACCCCCAGATGCCCCTGGGCATGCTGTGTGACCCCCAGATGCCCCTGGGCATGTTGTGTGACCCCCAGATGCCCCTGGGCATGCTGTGTGACCCCCAGATGCCCCTGGGCATGCTGTGTGACCCCCCCAGATGCCTCTGTGCATGCTGAGTGACCCCCCAGATGCCCCTGGGCATGCTGTGTGACCCCCAGATGCCCTGGGCATGTGTGACCCCCTAGATGCCCTGGGCATGCTGTGTGACCCCCAAGATGCCCCTGGGCATGTGTGACCCCCTAGATGCCCTGGGCATGCTGAGTGACCCCCCAGATGGCCCTGGGCATGTGTGACCCCCCAGATGCCCCTGGGCATGCTGTGTGACCCCCCAGATGCCTCTGGGCATGCTGTGTGACCCCCAGATGCCCCTTGGCATGCTGTGTGACCCCCCAGATGCCCCTGGGCATGCTGTGTGACCCCCAGATGCCCCTGGGCATGCTGTGTGACCCCCAGATGCCCCTGGGCATGTTGAGTGACCCCCCAGATGCCCCTGGGCATGTTGTGTGACCCCCAGATGCCCCTGGGCATGCTGTATGACCCCCAGATGCCCCTGGGCATGCTGTGTGACCCCCAGGGTACGTACCTTGGCACAGCCTCTGATGAACTTGAGTTCACAGGCGAGGGTGGCGGAGCCCACGATGTGCCCAAGTTGGGTATCCTCTATGACAGTGACGAAATAGTGCCCAGGGCAGCTCCTCATGGCTTCGAACCGCTCTGAAATACCGGAGCAAACATTACTACATCGTTATGGAACCTGGCCAGGGCCTACGGTGGCCAAGACCTCTCTGGCCAAGGGTATATACTGGCCCCGCGGAGGAGGCTTTAATTGACGAGTCTAGGGTATGGGGAAAGATTCACGAAGCAGTTACGCAAGTACTTACGAGGTTCGGAAATACTTGCGTAACTGCTTCGTGAATCTGGCCTCAAGGCAGGAGCCAGCCAGCCGAGGACTACAAAGATGACCTGGCCAAGATAACACAGAGAAGGATTAACCTGTCAACTGTTATCATGGGTACCTGATAACACTGGAATTATGATATCTTGCGTGCAGGGGTCCAGCACAACACACAGGGGTCCAGCACAACACGACAACACACAAGGGTCCAGCACAACACACAGGGGTCCAGCACAACACACAGGGGTCCAGCACAACACACAGGGGTCCAGGACAACACACAGGGGTCCAGCACAACACACAGGGGTCCAGCACAACACACAGGGGTCCAGCACAACACACAGGGATCCAGCACAACACACAGGGGTCCAG
Source organism: Procambarus clarkii (assembly GCF_040958095.1). Taxonomy (NCBI): domain Eukaryota; kingdom Metazoa; phylum Arthropoda; class Malacostraca; order Decapoda; family Cambaridae; genus Procambarus; species Procambarus clarkii. The sequence continues at coordinate 28,059,723 of NC_091195.1, forward strand.
CACAACACACAGGGGTCCAGCACAACACACAGGGGTCCAGGACAACACACAGGGGTCCAGCACAACACACAGGGGTCCAGGACAACACACAGGGGTCCAGCACAACACACAGGGGTCCAGCACAACACACAGGGGTCCAGCACAACACACAGGGGTCCAGCACAACACACAGGGGTCCAGCACAACACACAGGGGTCCAGCACAACACACAGGGGTCCAGCACAACACACAGGGGTCCAGCACAACACACAGGGGTCCAGCACAACACACAGGGGTCCAGCACAACACACAGGGGTCCAGCACAACACACTGGGGTCCAGCACAACACACAGGGGTCCAGCACAACACACAGGGGTCCAGCACAACACACAGGGGTCCAGCACAACACACAGGGGTCCAGCACAACACACAGGGGTCCAGCACAACACGACAACACACAGGGGTCAAGCACAACACACAGGGGTCCAGCACAACACACAGGGGTCCAGCACAACACACAGGGGTCCACCACAACACACAGGGGTCCACCACAACACACAGGGGTCCAGCACAACACACAGGGGTCCAGGGCAAGTGAACCCACACACACACACACACACACACTGAATGAATGGTCCAACAAATGGCTGCTAAAATTCAACCAGAGTAAATGCAAGGTAATGAAACTAGGCGGTGGAAACAGGAGGCCAGACACAGGATACAGAATAGGAGATGAAGTCCTTCATGAAACGGACAGAGAGAAAGTTCTAGGAGTTGATATCACACCAAACCTGTCTCCTGAAGCCCACATAAAAAGAATAACGTCTGCGGCATATGCGAGGCTGGCTAACATCAGAACAGCGTTCAGGAACCTGTGTAAGGAATCATTCAGAATCTTGTACACCACATATGTAAGACCAATCCTGGAGTATGCGGCCCCAGCATGGAGCCCGTACCTTGTCAAGCACAAGACGAAGCTGGAAAAAGTCCAAAGGTATGCCACTAGACTAGTCCCAGAACTAAGAGGCATGAGTTACGAGGAAAGGCTGCGGGAAATGCACCTTACGACCCTGGAGGACAGAAGAGTAAGGGGAGACATGATCACTACCTACAAAATCCTCAGGGGAATCGACTGGGTAAACAAGGATAAACTATTCAGCACGTGTGGGACACGAACAAGGGGACACAGGTGGAGACCGAGTACCCACATGAGCCACAGGGACGTTAGAAAGAACTTTTTCAGTGTGGGAGTAGTTAACAGGTGGAATGCATTAGGCAGTAATGTGGTGGAGGCTGACTCCATACACAGTTTCAAATGTAGATATGATAGAGCCCAATAGGCTCAGGAACCTGTACACCTGTTGATTGACAGTTGAGAGGCGGGACCAAAGAGCCAGAGCTCAACCCCCGCAAACACAACTAGGTGAGTACACTACGGAACAGTGAAGAATCTGGATACCAGAACACCTTGAGCAACACGTTTGGGCGCCCCCCCTACCCCCCTTCCCCCCCACACCCAAACCCCACCATACCCCCCTACCTTACACCTGCCCCCTTCCCCACCCCCCCGACACACCCATACCCCACCACACCCCCTCCACTACCCCTCCCCCTACCCAACACCCCCCCCCACACACCCCCTCCACTACCCCCTACCCACCACACCCCCCACTACCCGCTACCCCCTACACACCACACCCCCCACTACCCGCTACCCAACACCCCCCACACACCCCCTCCACTACCCCCTACCCACCACACCCCCCACTACCCGCTACCCAACACCCCCCCCACACACCCCCTCCACTACCCCCTACCCACCACTACCCGCTACCCAACACCCCCCACACACCCCCTCCACTACCCCCTACCCACCACACCCCCCACTACCCCCTACCTTACACCCCCCCCATAACCTTTAGGTAACCGCCAGTCCGGAACTCTTACCTTACTTACGTAAGGTCTGAAGGACTCCCTCGCCGCCTGAGGTAGACACACTGGCACACAATTACATCCACCAACAGTTCCTGAGATCCACGCTAGGCAGCTGGGTTATCTTAGGCCTACGGAGGCCCAAACAAGGCCAGGATATAATGACCATTAACGGTACAATTGGTCTCAATTGTTCCATATAACCTTTCACATTGTAAGGTCATCCATGATCTTTAAGATTTTTATTAATTCGTCTTTACATTCGTTCAGGTGAGAGGCTTTCTTTCCCTCAGCTGTGCCTCACCAATGGTATTCCCAGGAGTATCTTGTATGTTGGGATCATATCCCCTCATTGTTTCTCCTCCATTCCTGGGCTGATGGATCACATTAACAGCGCCTCTGTTGCTGCAAATCTGTTGTTCAATCTTTGATTCTTGCTTCACAGAGCAATATGGCATGCAAGGTGTTCGCCACAACAGTTGGTGAAAACTGTGCTAAAGATGCCAACTTTAGCGCCATAATATAGTACCATATGTGTACTCACCTAGTTGTGCTTGCGGGGGTTGAGCTCTGGCTCTTTGGTCCCGCCTCTCATCTGTCAATCAACAGGTGTACAGGTTCCTGAGCCTATTGGGCTCTATCATATCTACACTTGAAACTGTGTATGGAGTCAGCCTCCACCACATCACTGCCTAATGCATTCCACCTGTTAACTACTCCCACACTGAAAACGTTCCTTCTAACGTCTCTGTGGCTCATGTGGGCACTCAGTTTCCACCTGTGTCCCCTTGTTCGCGTCCCACCAGTGTTGAATAGTTTATCCTTGTTTACCCGGTCGATTCCCCCGAGGATTTTGTAGGTTGTGATCATGTCCCCCCTTACTCTTCTGTCCTCCAGGGTCGTAAGGTGCATTTCCCGCAGCCTTTCCTCATAACTCATGCCTCTTAGTTCTGGGACTAGTCTAGTGGCATACCTTTGGACTTTTTCCAGCTTCGTCTTGTGCTTAACAAGGTACGGGCTCCATGCTGGGGCCGCATACTCCAGGATTGGTCTTACATATGTGGTGTACAAGATTCTGAATGATTCCTTACACAGGTTCCTGAACGCTGTTCTGATGTTAGCCAGCCTCGCATATGCCGCTGATGTTATTCTTTTTATGTGGGCTTCAGGAGACAGGTTTGGTGTGATATCAACTCCTAGATCTTTCTGTCTGTTTCATTAAGTACTTCATCTCCTATTCTGTATCCTGTGTCTGGCCTCCTGTTTCCACTGCCTAGTTTCATTACCTTACATTTACTCGGGTTGAACTTCAACAGCCATTTGTTGGACCATTCACTCAGTTTATCTAGGTCATCTTGTAGCCTCCTACTATCATCCTCTGACTTGATCCTCCTCATAATGTTTGCATCATCAGCAAACAATGAGAGAAATGATTCTATACCCTCTGGGAGA
>NC_091195.1:28065585-28230092 GCF_040958095.1 Procambarus clarkii
GCCCCAGGTTCGTAAGTGCTTGCATGAATCTGGCCCCAGGTTCGTAAGTGCTTGCGTAAGTGCTTGCATGAATCTGGCCCCAGGTTCGTAAGTGCTTGCATGAATCTGGCCCCAGGTTCGTAAGTGCTTGCGTAAGTGCTTGCATGAATCTGGCCCCCAGGTTCGTAAGTGCTTGCGTAAGTGCTTGCATGAATCTGGCCCCAGGTTCGTAAGTGCTTGCATGAATCTGGCCCCCAGGTTCGTAAGTGCTTGCGTAAGTGCTTGCATGAATCTGGCCCCAGGTTCGTAAGTGCTTGCATGAATCTGGCCCCAGGTTCGTAAGTGCTTGCGTAAGTGCTTGCATGAATCTGGCCCCCAGGTTCGTAAGTGCTTGCGTAAGTGCTTGCATGAATCTGGCCCCAGGTTCGTAAGTGCTTGCATGAATCTGGCCCCCAGGTTCGTAAGTGCTTGCGTAAGTGCTTGCATGAATCTGGCCCCAGGTTCGTAAGTGCTTGCGTAAGTGCTTGCATGAATCTGGCCCCCAGGTTCGTAAGTGCTTGCATGAATCTGGCCCCAGGTTCGTAAGTGCTTGCGTAAGTGCTTGCATGAATCTGGCCCCCAGGTTCGTAAGTGCTTGCGTAAGTGCTTGCATGAATCTGGCCCCAGGTTCGTAAGTGCTTGCGTAAGTGCTTGCATGAATCTGGCCCCAGGTTCGTAAGTGCTTGCATGAATCTGGCCCCAGGTTCGTAAGTGCTTGCGTAAGTGCTTGCATGAATCTGGCCCCAGGTTCGTAAGTGCTTGCGTAAGTGCTTGCATGAATCTGGCCCCAGGTTCGTAAGTGCTTGCATGAATCTGGCCCCAGGTTCGTAAGTGCTTGCGTAAGTGCTTGCATGAATCTGGCCCCAGGTTCGTAAGTGCTTGCATGAATCTGGCCCCAGGTTCGTAAGTGCTTGCGTAAGTGCTTGCATGAATCTGGCCCCAGGTTCGTAAGTGCTTGCGTAAGTGCTTGCATGAATCTGGCCCCAGGTTCGTAAGTGCTTGCATGAATCTGGCCCCAGGTTCGTAAGTGCTTGCGTAAGTGCTTGCATGAATCTGGCCCCAGGTTCGTAAGTGCTTGCATGAATCTGGCCCCAGGTTCGTAAGTGCTTGCGTAAGTGCTTGCATGAATCTGGCCCCCAGGTTCGTAAGTGCTTGCGTAAGTGCTTGCATGAATCTGGCCCCAGGTTCGTAAGTGCTTGCATGAATCTGGCCCCCAGGTTCGTAAGTGCTTGCGTAAGTGCTTGCATGAATCTGGCCCCAGGTTCGTAAGTGCTTGCATGAATCTGGCCCCAGGTTCGTAAGTGCTTGCGTAAGTGCTTGCATGAATCTGGCCCCCAGGTTCGTAAGTGCTTGCGTAAGTGCTTGCATGAATCTGGCCCCAGGTTCGTAAGTGCTTGCATGAATCTGGCCCCCAGGTTCGTAAGTGCTTGCGTAAGTGCTTGCATGAATCTGGCCCCAGGTTCGTAAGTGCTTGCGTAAGTGCTTGCATGAATCTGGCCCCCAGGTTCGTAAGTGCTTGCATGAATCTGGCCCCCAGGTTCGTAAGTGCTTGCATGAATCTGGCCCCCAGGTTCGTAAGTGCTTGCATGAATCTGGCCCCCAGGTTCGTAAGTGCTTGCATGAATCTGGCCCCCAGGTTCGTAAGTGCTTGCATGAATCTGGCCCCCAGGTTCGTAAGTGCTTGCGTAAGTGCTTGCATGAATCTGGCCCCAGGTTCGTAAGTGCTTGCATGAATCTGGCCCCCAGGTTCGTAAGTGCTTGCATGAATCTGGCCCCAGGTTCGTAAGTGCTTGCATGAATCTGGCCCCCAGGTTCGTAAGTGCTTGCGTAAGTGCTTGCATGAATCTGGCCCCAGGTTCGTAAGTGCTTGCATGAATCTGGCCCCAGGTTCGTAAGTGCTTGCATGAATCTGGCCCCAGGTTCGTAAGTGCTTGCATGAATCTGGCCCCAGGTTCGTAAGTGCTTGCATGAATCTGGCCCCAGGTTCGTAAGTGCTTGCATGAATCTGGCCCCCAGGTTCGTAAGTGCTTGCGTAAGTGCTTGCATGAATCTGGCCCCAGGTTCGTAAGTGCTTGCATGAATCTGGCCCCCAGGTTCGTAAGTGCTTGCATGAATCTGGCCCCCAGGTTCGTAAGTGCTTGCGTAAGTGCTTGCATGAATCTGGCCCCAGGTTCGTAAGTGCTTGCATGAATCTGGCCCCAGGTTCGTAAGTGCTTGCATGAATCTGGCCCCCAGGTTCGTAAGTGCTTGCGTAAGTGCTTGCATGAATCTGGCCCCAGGTTCGTAAGAGCTTGCATGAATCTGGCCCCCAGGTTCGTAAGTGCTTGCATGAATCTGGCCCCAGGTTCGTAAGTGCTTGCGTAAGTGCTTGCATGAATCTGGCCCCCAGGTTCGTAAGAGCTTGCATGAATCTGGCCCCCAGGTTCGTAAGTGCTTGCATGAATCTGGCCCCAGGTTCGTAAGTGCTTGCGTAAGTGCTTGCATGAATCTGGCCCCAGGTTCGTAAGTGCTTGCGTAAGTGCTTGCATGAATCTGGCCCCAGGTTCGTAAGTGCTTGCGTAAGAGCTTGCATGAATCTGGCCCCCAGGTTCGTAAGTGCTTGCATGAATCTGGCCCCAGGTGAGTGTACAAATCTGTGTGTTAACCAGAGACTTGTTATTACACAGAGAGACTTAAGAGAGCGTGAGATGTGACTCACCTCTGTCATAGTCGGCCTTACAGAGGGGTCGAACCCTGAGACCGTCCCCGGGGGTGGCGGAGGTGACTCCGTGCTTCATGTGCGTCACCTGCGACCAGTCTAGCCGGGCTAGGAGACCCGGGTCGTACAGGGGCGCCTCCTCTTCATCCTCTCTATCCACATTAGGCTGCAAAGGAAGACAAACATTAGAATTGTGGACACTACAGAAGGGCTATTAGTCCTATCTTGAGATGATTTCGGGGCTTAGCGTCCCCGCGGCCCGGTCCTCGACTAGGCCTCCTTGTTACACATCCCTAGGAAGCAGCACGTAGCAGCTGTTTAACTCCCAGGTACCTATTTATTGCTAGGTGAACAGGGGCATTAAGGTGAAAGAAACTCTACCCATTTGTTTCCGCTGGGGATCGAACCCGGAACATTAGGACTACGAATCTCGAGCGATGTCCACTCAGCCGTCAGGCTCGCTATGAGGCAGCTCCTAATTAGTTCCGTCAACACGCCTGTGTCTGACCAACGCTTGAAACAACCCGTCTAGTCTACCAAGTTACCTATTGTATTCAAGGGGAATCTAATAATTTAGTTGACACTATAGTGTGGTGAAGGTTCTAGTGAAACTAACTACAATGATAATACAATCCCCTTGTTAAATGGTACAAGGCTTGGGCTGGACGGTAGAGCGACGGTCTCGCTTCATGCAGGTCGGAGAGTTCAATCCCCGACCGTTCAAGTGGTTGGGCACCATTCCTTTCCCCCGTCCCATCCCCAAATCCTTATCCTGACCCCTTCCCAGTGCTATATAGTCATAATAACTTGGCGCTTTCCCCTGATAATCTTCCCTCCCGTTACTCCCCCGTATGTGCACGCAGTGTGTGGCAATTAACCACAGCCACTACGAAACCTCTACATCTTTCCACACTCATGGCGGCATTGTTTACATTTAGTCGTCAATTTACGCGGGTGCAAACCTCACACTCTGAGCTTATTATTGTCATAAATCAACCCGTCCTCGACTCAAGTCCATTACATCCAGCGGTCGACCCCACAGACGCATTCATAAATTTTAACATGCTGTTCATTCAAAACGGGAATTTTCTCTTGTATAAATTAATATTATATAATATTAGCATATTGTGCATAAATAGGCATAGGATAGGTTATGTGTTTAGGTTCTGTTGGCGATTATTTGTATTTGTAGTACGTGGGTGAAGCATTTATAGCGTTGTGGTTCGAACACCAGTCGTCAGTGAAGCACTTGTTCCGGAAGTGTTCGAACGTCAGCAGTTGTGAGTCGTGTGTAAACCGCTTTTCATTCATAAACAGGGGGTTTGGCGGGTGCATGGAATCACTTTTGGATCTTTGTTTGGAGGACGGGCTGTATAAACAACCTCTTTGGCGCTTCCCAACTCTAAACTGTTTATTCCGAGTCCGAGGTCCTTACCTAAATTGACCTGAGAGCCACGGTCTCTAGTGGCCTCGACAAGGACAGGAAGCCGGTGGCTTGTCGAAGCTCGCCCACTTCCTCTATTTGCCTTGATCTTTTCAATGTATATTTTAAAGTGAAGTAATGTCTTGGCATTTACAGCTTCGAGGAAAAAATTGTGAAGGGCGGGTGGTGGGGCTTCAGACTATCAATGTAATTAAGCCCGTCCTCCAAAGACCATTCCATCCACCCGCCAAACCCCCAGCTGTTTATGAATGAAAAACGGTTTACACACGACTCAACTGGTTTCGTTCGAACACTTCCAAATGCCTCTGAACACCTCAAACCAATCTTATTTGCTGATGACACAACTTTCATTTTCTCCAGTCCTGACCCGCTTGCTCTAAATGCCACAGTAAATACTGAACTAAATAAAGTCCATCTTTGGCTAACTGCTAACAAACTCACCCTTAACACTGACAAAACTTTCTATATTTTGTTTGGTAATAAATCCTCAAATGAAATTAATCTAACAATATATAAATCAATAGTAAAGTAGATGGTAAGCTCCATGGTGTCCTCATCGACCACAAGCGGAATTTCCAGGGACACATTCTAAATATATCAAAAAAAGTTTCAAAAACTGTTGTCATTCTTTCTAAGATCAGATATTATGTACCACGCCCTGCCCTGGTGACTATTACTCCCTCATCTATCCTTATCTCAACTACGGTATTTGTGCTTGGGGCTCTACTACCCAAAATCATTTACGTCCTCTAATTACTCAACACAAAGCTGCTATTAGAACTATATCCAACTCTGGCCCCAGACATCACCCGGTACCCCTACTCAAATCTCTGAATATGTTAGACATTAAGTCACTGTTCATCCTCTCTTGTGTACTCTATATATTTAAAACTGAACTGTAATGCCAATCCTGACCTTAAAAGTTTCCTAGAAGGTTGTAACAGAACCCATGAGCACCACGCCAGAAACAAATACCTATTTGATATTCCAAGAGTACGACTTAACCAAACTAGAAATGCTCTACAAATCAAGGGACCCAGAATGTGGAATGACCTTCCCAACCATGTCAAAGACTGTACCTCTCTCAACCAGTTTAAGAGTAAAACTAAACACTACCTAATTAACTCCCTGTAACCTACCTCACCCCTATATTGTCAACCCATGTCTTACAATTTAAAAAAAATAAAATGCTGTTTGTTGACCAACTTGTATATTGGCAATTTTCTACCATGTTTCCCCCTTTTTTATCTATTATTATTTTTTTTCATTCAACACAATTTATACTTTAAGCTCAATTACTATTAAGTTTTTGTCTAAGTGTTTCCCCCCCCCTCACCTTGCCCGAAACGCTGTGCGTACTAGTTTTTTTTTTTTTATTTTTTTTTTTTGAGATATATACAAGAGTTGTTACATTGTTGTAGAGCCACTAGTACGCGTAGCGTTTCGGGCAGGTCCCTGGAATACGATCCCCGCCGCGAAGAATCGTTGTTACAACCAAGTACACATTTTACTGTTGCGTTAAACAGAGGCTACAGTTAAGGAATTGCGCCCAGTAAATCCTCCCCGGCCAGGATACGAACCCATGACATAGCGCTCGCGGAACGCCAGGCGAGTGTCTTACCACTACACCACGGAGACTGCAAATAGTGACTTTAGGTATTGTATGTACTACCTCTATCTTTAAATCTAACAATGTTTGTACTGTAACTCTGCAACTATGTATGTACTGTTCCTAATTATTATTACTTCCGGAACAAGTGCTTCACTGACGACTGGTGTTCGAACCACAACGCTGTAAATGCTTCACTCACGTACTACAAATACAAATAATCGCCAACAGAACCTAAACACCTGACCTAGGACTCCTTGGGGCCAGATTCACGAAGTAGTTACGCAAGCAGTTACGAACCTTGTATATCTTTTCTCAATTTTTAGCGGCTTTGTTTACAATTATTAAACAGTTAATGAGCTCCGAAGCACCAGGAGGCTGTTTATAACACTAACAACAGTTGATTGGCAAGTTTTCATGCTTGTAAACTGTTTAATAAATGTAACCAAAGCCGTCAAAGATTGAGGAAAGATGTACAGGTTCGTAAGTGCTTGTGTAACTGCTTGGTGAATCTGGCCCCAGGTTCGTAAGTGCTTGCGTAACTGCTTGGTGAATCTGGCCCCAGGTTCGTAAGTGCTTGCGTAACTGCTTGGTGAATCTGGCCCTAGGTTCGTAAGTGCTTGCGTAACTGCTTGGTGAATCTGGCCCCAGGTTCGCAAGTGCTTGCGTAACTGTTTGGTGAATCTGGCCCCAGGTTCAACCTTGACGACAGGCGGACGTCTGGCCACCTCCTCCACCTGGGAGCCGTCTGATCACGTTCTGTTTTCGGGTTTTGGCTTTGCTACTGCCGTTTGGTATCCCTATTTAACGGCCCTGCTTGGCCGAGAGGTGCCGGGGGTTGGCGGGTCTTGGTGGGCTGCAGGGGCCAGATTCACGAAAGCAGTTACGCAAGCACTTACGAACCTGGGGCCAGATTCACGAAGCAGTTACGCAAGCACTTACGAACGTGTACATCTTTCCTCAATCTGTGACGGCTTTGGTTACATTTATTAAACAGTTGACAAGCATGAAAACTTGCCAATCAACTGTTGTTATTGTTATAAACAGCCTCCTGGTGCTTCGGAGCTCATTAACTGTTTAATAATTGTAAACAAAGCCGCCAAAGACTGAGAATAGACGTACAGGTTCGTAAGTGCTTGCGTAAGTGCTTTCGTGAATCTGGCCCCCAGGTTCGTAAGTGCTTCTTGAAATTATCTTGAGTCGATTTCGGGGCTTTTTAGTGTCCCCGCAAGATAATGTAAGAACTGCCTTTGGGAATATGAACAAGTCATTCCGAATCTTTTATGTTCCTGACACCAGACCAATCCTGGAGTTTGCGGTACCTGCTTGGAGCCCCAACCTCGCTAAACGAAACTGGGGAAAGTTCAGAGGTATGCCACCAGACTGGGTCCCAGAGCCAAGAGATATGAGCTACGAGGAAAGTGATTGAACCTCTTATAGCCGAAATAGAACAACAGAGGAGACATAATTACCACCTACAAAATACTTGGGGGACAGACAGTCCAGGCAAGAACAATTCAGCAGGGTTAGTACACGAACAATGGGACATGAACAATGGGACATGAACAATGGGACATGAACAATGGGACATGAACAATGGGACATGGATGAAAACTATGTAAATGGGCCGTAGAAACAATGGAATTTTGCTTTCGGTGTTACCTTGAGGTTACCTTGAGGTGCTTCCGGGGCTTAGTGTCCCCGCGGCCCGGTCGTCGACCAGGCCTCCTGACTGGTGTCAGAATAAGCAATAAATAATTGGAATTCCCAAGGAAGTGAAGTGGTGAAGGTTATCTTGAGGTTATCTCGAAGTTATCTCGAGATGATTTCGGGGCTTAGCGTCCCCGCGGCCCGGTCCTCGACCAGGTCTCCTTTTTGTTACACATCCCCAGGAAGCAGCCCGTAGCAGCTGTCTTCCCAGGTACCTATTTACTGCTAGGTGAACAGGCGCATCAAGGTGAAAGAAACTGCCCATTTATTTCCGCCTCCACTGGGAATCGAACCCAGAGCCTCAGAACTACGAATCCCGAGCGCTGTCCACTCAGCCGTCAGGCCCCTGGCAGGCAGACACCATAAACGAAGTACCGTTGGATTCGTTTTCGACTTGCAATCGGGAATTCCGGGTTCGAATCCCAGATGGGACAGAAATGATTGGGCCCGTTTCCTATCACCTAATGCACCTGTTCACCTAGTAGTAAGTAGGTACCCAGGAGATAGTCAGCGTGTTGTGGGGTCGTATCCTGGGCAGGGTCAGTAATTCCTCCCTTGGGGGTGGGCTTGATATAGGCCTAAGATACATATAAACGCTGGCTGCCTGTCCCCAAGAGTGTGGTGTCAGCTGGTCGACTGACACCAGCTGGTGCCTCTGTGGCTGGCCAGCGCCCTGCTCTACACACCACCTGAGCCACAGTACACCCTCCAGTACTCACCAGGAACACGTCAGGAGCGCCCATAGTGTCAACAGGAGTCAGCTGGTGGAGTGTCAACAAAAGTCAGCTGGTGGAGTGTCAGCTGGTCGACTGACACCAGCTGTTCCGGCCATGCCTGCACTACACACCCCCTATGCCACAGTACACCTCCAGTACTCACCAGAAACACGTCTGGAGCGCCCATGGTGTCAATAAGAGTCAGCTGGTGGAGTGTCAACAAAAGTCAGCTGATGTCGTGGCGGCGTCAGCTGGTCGACTGACACCAGCTGATCCCGCCATGGCTGGCCAGACCTTACACACCGTTGCCACGTAGTCTTATACACCCAGCTGTATTGGCACACTACACACTCCCTCACTGCTCGCTAGGCACACTTTACATTTTCCTTACTATCTCCTCACACTGCCCAGCTGCCTCATACCTCGCCTCACACTTGCCTCACACCTCATTAATGCCTCATACGGCACGAGCTGGCAACTCTGCCAGCGACCATCAGATCCCGTTATTCTAATATTTCCGCTTAAGACGTCTTTAATGAGGAAGTAAAGACCAGTAGAGCGACCAGACGGGTTTTTAGTATGTATAATAGAGCTGTATGAGGTGTGAGGCAGGTGCTGAGGCAGCCTCATGCCTTATATATGAGGTACTACCTCACCCCTTATATCTTAAGGCACAGAATCAGCTTCATACCTCATATATAAGGCACAGAAGCAGCTTCACACCTCATATATGAGGCATAGAAGCAGCCTCACACTTCATAATAAAAAATATACCTGAAACTACACTTGTGAGATCAAATTAGAATTCCTCTCCATAATAAATCAATTACGCTAAAATATTTTAACCTCCCGGTAAAATTTATCGAATATAATCAGCTTCCTAAACCAAATCTAATAACTACTTAACTCGCAAATAATTAATATGCATAAATTATATTAAAATAAATATGCCAAATGGATGTTAATGTGGTTAAAATAAAAAAGGATTTAGGCCTTTGTTTATTCCGGATGGGGTGATGGCGGCGCCCGTCATGTCGTCTGCTCCTGGCGCCACCCTCCTCTTGCGACGCCTTCGGGGCCTCCTGCAGCAGCAGGCCACAGCAGGAGGAGCCTGTAGGAGGCTGCATGTGGTGACAGGAGCCCGTGGGAGGCTACAGGTGGTGACGGGAGCCTCCCTGAGCTGTGTACGGGAGGCCGAGGTTGAGCTCCTGCGCCATCCTGGTGGCCTCAGTCAGGGCCCCACGGGTCTCGCACACACCTGGCTTGCTGCTCCTCTCAGAGACACCTGGTATGGCACACCTGGCAGGTATACCTGGTATAGTGCACCGGGCAGATATACCTGGTATGGTGCACCGGGCAGATATACCTGGTATGGTGTACCTGTTAGGGCGCTGTGGACCTCTGGGGTTACTTTCAAGGCCGTCGACACCTCTCAGCCTTCTAAGGTACTGTGTGTGTGTGTGTGTGTGTGTGTGTGTGTGTGTGTGTGTGTGTGTGTGTGTGTGTGTGTGTGTGTGTGTGTGTGTGTGTGTGTGTGTGTGTGTACTCTCCTAATTGTGCTTGCGGGGGTTGAGCTTTGGATCTTTGGTCCCACCTCTCAACTGTCAATCAACATGTGTACAGATTCCTGAGCCTACTGGGCTCAGTGTGTGTGTGTGTGGGTACCTCGTGTGTGTGTGTGTGTAATTATGTAAGTGTAGTTACAGCATGAGAGCTACGCTCGTGGTGTCCCGTCTACCCAGTACTCTTTGTCGTATAACGCATTGAAACTACTGACGGTTTTGGCCTCCACCACCTTCTCACTTAACTTGTTCCAACCGTCTACCACTCTGTTCTCAAAGGGGAAGTTTCTCATATTTCATTGTCAGCTTTGTTTAGTTTAAATCTATGGTCTCTTGTTCTTGCAGTTCCAGGTCTTCGGGAATTCTTCCCTATCAATTTTATCGATTAAATTACTAATTTGTACGTATTGATCATATCACCTCTTTTTCTTCGATCATCTAGGTTTAACATATTTAACGCCTTTAACCTCTCCTTGTAGCTCTAGTATTTCTCCATCCATGTACTGTATTTAAAAGCAATTCTGAAGCTAGAAAGTGTAGCATAGGCCCCTTGCACGACGTTCTTTATGTGGTCCTCAGGTGACAGTTTTCTATCTAGAACCACCCGGTGGGGAGCCGATGGCTGAGCGGACAGAACACTAAACGCGTGATCCTGTGGTCCCGGGTTCGATCCCGGGCACTGGCGAGAAACAATGGGCAGAGTTTCTTTCACCCTGATGCCGCTGTTACCTAGCAGTAAATAAGTACCTGGGAATTAGTCAGCTGTCATGGGCTACTTCCTGGGGGTGGAGGCCTGGTCGAGGACCGGGCCGCGGGGACACTAAGCCCCGAAATCATCTCAAGATAACCTCAAGATAACTCCTAGATCTCTTTCTTTATCAGAATTTGTTAAAGATTTCTCACATAATTTATAGGTAGTGTGGGGTCTATTCTCAACTATTCCACATCCCATAACATGGCATTTGTTCTTCTTAAATTTAATTCGTTAAATGGTGCTCCATACTTATTTTGTCCAGGTCTTCTTGAAGGGCATGTTAAACTTCTATGTTTCATATCTTCCCATATTATCTCAGCGTGATCACCAAACATGTTCATATAATTCTGTATTCCCAGTGGTTGATTGTTTATGTAGACAATGAACATTACCGGTGCAAGAACTGAACCCTGTGGTACTCCACTTGTGACATTTCTCCTGTCCTCTGATTACTGCCCTCAATTTTTTGTCAGTTAGAAAATGTTTCATCCATGTTAGAAGCTTACCTGTCACCCCTCCAATATGTTACAGTTTCCAGAACAACCTCTTATGTGGAACTCTGTCGAAAGCCTTTTTTTAGGTCCAGATAGATGCAGTCAACCCAACCATCTCTTTCCTGTGGTTCGATCATAGAAACTGATTAAATTTGTTACACAGGATCTTCCAGATCAAAAATCATACCGTCTGTCTGATATTATATCGTTTCTCTGCAGGTGTTCTACTCATTTAGTTTTAATTATTTTGTCCAATATTTTTACTATTACACTTGTCAATGATACAGGTCTATAATTAAGGGGGTCTTTCCTGCTACCACTTTTGTAGATTGGAACTATGTTAGCCTGTTTCCACACATCAGCTACAACTCCTGTACACAAGGATGCCTGAAAAATCAATTGAAGTGTAATGCTGAGCTCAGATGCACATTCTCTCAGAACCCATGGTGAAACTTTATCTGGGCCAACTGCTTTGTTCTTACTTGGCTCCTTGAGCATTTTTCACTTCGTCTCTAGACACCTCTATGTGCTCTATGTTGTTCTCTGGAATTCTTATTGTGTCTGGTTCCCTGAAGATTTCTTTTTGTACAAACACAATTTAGAACATTTTGTTTAATGTTTCACATATTTCATTTTCATTTTCCGTGAATCTGTTTCCCATTTTCAACCTCTGAATATTATCCTTTACCTGTAATTTGTTGTTGATGAATCTGTAGAATAGACCTGGTTCTGTTTTACATTTGTCTGCTATCCCTTTCTCAAAATTTATTTCTGCTTGTCTCCTCACTGCTGTGTAGTTGTTTCTCGCCTCTTTGTATCGCTGGTATGTTTGGGGGTTTGGCCTCTTCCTATATTGATTCCATTTTTGTGTCTTTTGGTCTCTGGCCCTCTCGCAATTTCTGTTGAACCAATCCTGTTTCCTAGTTCTGCATCTCTGCTTTGGTATAAATTTGTTTGTGCCTTATCATATATTTCACGAAACTTGACATGCATCTCATTTACTGCCTTGCCTAACAGCAAGTTTTTCCTGTCAAATTCCTTAAAAATAATTCTGAGTTCCCCATATTTTACTAAGTTCCCCCATAGTAAGTTTCTAAGTTCTGTGTGGGTGGTACTGTGCATGTGTGGGTACTGTGTGGATGGAGTATGGTCAAATTGTACACAGCTGTTTTGACGAAGTTTGTTTTCCTAATTGTGAAAACCATATATGTATCATAAGGTTAGAATTTATTAGCTTAGCTTAGGTTACTTTAGGTTAGGTTAAGTAGGTTTTAAAATCAACTGGTGAACCCTCTTGTGTATGATGTGACTTGTATCCATGTGGATAGTGTGTGGATATCTGATGTAAACATCTATTCCCCCTCACCATCCATCTATCCATCTATTCCCCTTATCGTTAATCCATCCATCTATTCCCATCACTGTCCATCTATTCCCCTCACGATCCATCCATCTATTCCCCTCATCATCCATCCATCTATCCATCTATTCCCCCTCACCATCCATCCTGTTGTCCTCCCAAATACAATATTTGCGTAAACGCTTTGCGTAATAGTGGCTTTAGGCATTGTATGTACTAGCTCTACCTATAAGTTAAACAATCCTTGTAAATATTTATTGTATGTATGTACCTTACCTAAATAAAATTGTATTGTATTGTATTGTATTGTTGTATATTCAAGCGCGATTGTCACAAGGCAGGAGACACTGGTCAACTGTGCATGCCTTGCCCCGCCCCTCATCCAACAAAACGGAACCACGCGCTCGTCAACCCCATACATGTATTAACAAACTCGAGCATCGAGGCAAACCTCAAGTACCGAGTCAAATTTTTCGAGGAAATTGAGCTCGAGAACTGAAAAATTTAAAAAACGAGCTTTCGAAAATTGAGGTTCTACTGTATTGTACTTGGTTATACTTCTCAAGATCTTTGAGTTTGTGGGTATTGTTGAGTATCTTGTATGTTCAAATTTTGCAATGGTTATTCATATCATCTTTGCTTCAGGCCGCCTAACTTCCTGACATCTGATATACTTAATTCTTCCTCCATGCCCATCTGTTTTTCAAACATTTCCTCAATGAATTCCTGGTCATTCTTGTCCTCGTCTTTGCAAGGTTCCTTATAAATGTGTACATGCTTCTGAGTCTGAGTATAATAATAATTATAATTCACTGTGTCAGAAAACAGGAAGCCAGTATTCATACATGTTAGGCTTTTATCGAGGTCCCCCAGAGTGGAATTGCTAAACTTGCCCAGGATGCAACCCCACAACACGCTGACTAACTCCTGAGTACCTACTCACTGCTAGGTGAAGAGGCATTAGGTGAAAGAAAATGTGCCCAACCATTTCTGTCCCGCCTGGGATCCGAACCCGGAATTCTGGATTGTGCGTCGAGAATGAACCTGACTACTACTGGGACCCTCTTTGGCTAGTATGTATAGTACTGTACTGTATACATACAGTACTTATAGAGAATGTATTGTATGCATTATTTTGAAGTAGTGCCTTGATTCACTTTTTCCTTGGGCCTTCAGAATGAAGTATAAATCTTATTCTTTTCAGAGTGTGACATCATGGAATGTGGTCAAGAAGAAAAAGAACATGCGAGAGGCAGGACAGGACCTTCTCGAGGATTTCAAAGAGAAGAAGGCTAAAGTCAGAGAAAAAATGGACAAAATCATTGAGGTTTGTACAAAACATAGCTGAAGATTTGTTGTCAAGAGTTCACAAAGCATATTTTACATTCAGACTATATATTACAGTAGTCTTTATCTGGCCACTAATGATGGTAACTTTAAATTCTTAAGTGAAACAAATACAATGGGGCCTCGACTTACGATGCTAATCCGTTCCCAGAGACGGATCGTAAGTCGAAATATCGTAAGTCGAAGAGATTTTTCCCATAAGAATTAAAGGGAATTGAATTAATCCGTTCCCCACCCTCCAAAATATTAACATACAAATACATTTTATACTGAATACAATGTTTTTTCTAACTCCAATACAGTACCAAAGTGTCTCTTACCTTTATGGAGGGCTCTTGATGGTGTATGGAAGATGGTGATGAGGGGGGAGGAGGAGAGGTGTTACTGTTTGGGAGGGGAGTCCCCTTCCATTATCACATCAGGCAGTGATGTTTTCTCTGGCCTGCTCTCTCTCCTAAGTTTTGCCTGAATACCACTAGGACCTGGTTGTGGTTCAGTGCTTGTTTGTCTCACTACAAATTTGTCAAGAGACATTTGTTTTTCCCTTAGTTTTAACATTTGTCTGTAATGATGCATCACAGTGTCATTGAATAGGTTAAGGCAACGACCTACTGCAGCTTGATTTGGGCGAGTCGTTTCAGCAAAGGTTTGCAATTCTTCCCATGCTACACACATTTTCTTAATTGTTGAGGAAGAGACATTCTGTACTCTTGTTTCTGCTCTATGGTCATCCTTACATGGGTTTTCATATGTTGAGTCTTACCACTGACTTTCCTGGGACTCATGGCATGATATATAATAATTACTTTAATGTTCAAAATGCAAAAAATCACCACAAAAGCGGAATTTCTTATAGGTGCGATCGTCACTAAGCGGGCAGCTATAGTAAACTGAGGCAGGTCGGCTGCGTGACTGGGAACCACGCGCTCGGTCGACCCGAACGTGTACCAACAAATATCGGAAGTCGACGACACCATCGGATGTCGAGTCGCATTTTTCGATGAAATTTACTTTGTAACTCGAAATTATCGTAAGTAGGGGCAATCGTATGTCGAGGTGCCACTGTAATACAAATATTGCTCACGCTATTGGAAAAATCTACTACTGTATATGATTTGAAAGAGAAGAAAACGATCCCTGCAATGATACCAGTCTTCTGTTGATGCGTTGCTTTTACGAGTATTAACCCAAATGTTTTAGTGGCAAGAGTACCGTTGTGTGCCAGGTATCCAGCCACAGTATTGCCGATATCTGGTCAAAGATAGTACAGTATAGTACAGTAGTTAAAATACTTATCTTTAAAAAAGTTTTGCCAGTATGAATACGTATAGTATATTTGTATATTTCTGATGCTGTTAAACAAAAATCATGGGCGTCAACTGAAAGTACCGTTAAAGTTGCACAATATTCATCTACACTAGGGGTTATTAGGGGTTATTAACCTTTCTGTGGGGAGCCTCGTCGGCTCCCTGAAGCTATCCGAACTTATATAATGCTATATTAGTTTGGGATCAGAAGTCACAGGAGTCCTTTGCCTACCGGGGACTATGAGCCAGAACCTGGCCCCCCCTCAGAGAGGTGCAGGGAGCAATGGCCTATCGGTACTTTACATTTAAATTACATAATAATTGTCATTGACCGGGAAAGGACCCAGAAAGGTAGGCGAATCAAAACAGACCACTATCGGGTTACATTATGTATTCTACGTCCTAAATGATCAAAATAACTCTGTTAGAAAGAAGACAAACAAACAAAACTTCATGCAACCAGCACTCCCACTTATTGGCTCTGCCCCCTTGCCCCCCCCCCCTCCCAAAAAGGGGGGAAGGAGAAGCCAGCTTTGGTAAGCCAGCAATCCATAACTCCAGTTCTTGAGCTGATGTGCTAGTGGTCAGATCGATCACCTCTGACCTCAAATTCCTGTTCTGGATTTTTGCCCTGTGTGGTGCTCCGTGAGTACTGCCCTTGTGTGTCAGGGTTATCTTCCATGGGGCGTTCGGGAATCACTCCCCATTGAGGACTTCCTCGCTCGATGTCTTCGCCCTTGGGGTGTGTTGGGGGTCTTGGGGATTTCCGTCTTGCTCCGAGTAGGGGAGTGTTTTTCCTAAGTGGGGCACACTGGCTGGCACAGTCAGCTTTTCTTCCAACGCGACGGCAGATATTAATTTCCAACTGCTAGTTTGCTATTGGTGTGGTTGTGGGGCTTTATTTTTAATTTTCTAGGTTGTTACCTGTGTGGACAGAAGAAGTCTGCTTAGCTCTTTATTAAGTTCGCCTAGATTGTGGTCCCGCCACACACATGATGAAGTTGCGACGTTGCTACAACGCTTCAAACAAGGTTTAAAACCTCCTAACAAGTTGTAACAACCAATATAGCAAGTTGTAACAATATTCTAATACGTCATAAAACCATTATAAGAAGATGTAACATTTATTAGAAGTTGTAACAAGCGGAAAATAGGGCCAGTTAGGTTGTGTGTTTGCAGGGGTGGTCCTTCCCTGTTGCCCCCAACGTTTCACCGCTGCTACTGATGGTTGGTTTGCCTACTATCATGCAGGGTTCTACCAGCTTAGCTGGCCCCAGTGCCTGGGCTTCCCATAGGGCTCATTCACCCTATGGGCCCTGGAAACCCCTGTGGGCTTGATTGCACAGTTGATACTTCTTCTGAGCCTGCTCTCGTCTTGTGCAAAGTTGAAGGTTGTTTATCATTTCTGCCTCAGGGTGTCGATCACTCGTACTGCCTCCGTCATGCTACCTGTTGGGTTGGGGACACTTATGACCCGGAGTCTTGCGGGACTTGTTCCCCAGAGGTGGTTGAGCCCAAATTTTCCACCGGGGCTTCTGGGTTGACCCAACAGACTTCCTTCTTGGAAGGCTGTCCCCTGGACACTGCCTTTTCTTCAGGGGTGGTGGGTGTGGATGAGGGGTCTGCCCTGGGAGCCTTTGTCGGGGGTTCCTGGGGCTCGAGTGAGTCTGCTTGGAGCTCTTGGGCACTTTTTGACCATGCTTGCGCTCTTGTGCCCTCTGGGGGAAGGGGGTTTTTGTACCCTCCTTCCCGTTATGAATTTGGATTACCATATTTGCTGGCATGAAATATGCACCCTCATGTCGGACGCTTCCATCTTTCTTGGATGTTTTTCATGAATGAAAAAGAAAAAAAAACTTTTCATGTGTTTAATTATCCATTTATTGCACATTCTTTTCATGTGATTTTGGTACCCCTGCTTTTACCTCCTCTCAGATTAGCGGTTTCGTTGTTTATATTTTAGGCACGAGTATTGCTATACAAGTCGTTAAACTTGTGTTTCTGGTTGTGATATTTTGTGTTGCCGTAACTGGCCACCAGGGTGGCGCACCCAATCGTGGCGCGCCTTCACTCTGCGGTGGTTTGTTGTCATCCACTCCTTGCAAATGGCTGCCAGGCGAATGAAAAGTTATCATTCCTTTTTCTTGGAGCATTTTTCATTTCGTTGATGACTCATCATTCTTACTGGTAACTCAGTTGTTCCCTTATGGCTGACATGTCTCAAGTGTGGGTTATGTCTGCTTTGTAATGGGTTGGGAGGTATGTGAATTGTTGTGAGCTTCCCTATTCCCTGCCAATATGTCATCTGTAGTTTGGGTAAGTTTGTTCTTGGCGCGTTGTTCACATTCCTGAGCTTCTTGAGCTTTTTCATCTTTACAATTGAAATTGTGTAGGGTGTCGACCTCCACCACATCACTGTTGCCTGCATTCCATTTCCTTACTACTCTGCCACTGAACAAGTTCTTTTTAACATCTCTGGTTCCTTTGGGTACTTGGCTTTCACCTGTGACCACTTTTGTGTGTACGATTCGTGTTGATTCCTCCATTTTTGTCTACCCTGTCCGTACCCCTGAGGAATTGTTGGTAGTGATCATGTCTCCCGGTCTTGTGTTCCCGAGGCAGTGTTGTCTCGTGTACGAGACTGTGGTACTTCTGTATTATTACCACAGTCTTGTGTTCCCGAGGCAGTGTTGTCTCGTGTACGAGACTGTGGTACCTCTGTATATTATTACCTCAGTCTTGTGTTCCCGGGACAGTCTTGTCTTGTGTACGAGACTGTGGTACCTCTGTATATTATTACCACAGTCTTGTCTTGTGTACGAGACTGTGGTACCTCTGTATATTATTACCTCAGTCTTGTGTTCACAGACTGTGGTCATTCGGCTTGTTTTCAATATTTTCTTTTTCATCCTGCAGTTTTTGTCATACTATGGTGTAACACGAGTGTGTACCATTGTAACCTGGATCTCGTGCTTTCTCTTTTTAATCTACTTTTACCTGCACCCGGTCCTTAATCTTTATTCGCTTCTCAATACCAAGGGACCCCCAGAGCTATACTTGAGCCAACCCTATGCCACGTGGTCTTAAGCCGTTGATCGACTTAAGATGCTACAACCTTGTGACGTGAACCAGACTTCTAGCAAAACTCTAGAATCGCCTTGCGCTGCCACCACCAGACCATTACCACTGAGCAATGACCGAGGTCTGGATCGATCATGCTAATTAGTAAATCTTGGAGCTTGATCCCCACTAGTAATATATGAAATTGGATTTACGTTAAGTGTGGAATTAATTAAAATCAAAAGGGATAATGAATTCTGATTCGGTGTTATAATCGGCACCAACTCAACTCGGCCTCTTAGGCTACCCACACGGTACGGGACAATATACATAAATTACATAAAATGGAAATGAATAAAAAACCAGCGTTGAATGTAATGAAACGCCATTTTCTGGGTGAGTCCCGGAGGCTCCCCGGAGCTATCCCAGGCTGATATGCTAATGTCAGACTTTGGCATCAGTCATGTGTATGGAGTTCTTAGGCCTACCGGGGACCACGGCCAGAACCGGGCCCCCTCAGAGAGGCAAGGGGAGCAATGGCCTATAGAAGCCCCCGTGTAGTTGGAAGCATTCTATGTCTGCCATCGACCGGAACAGGCACCCAGAAAGGTAAGCGCCCCAAAACAAACCCCTATTCTGGTTAAAATTGCTACCTAAAACCGAACTAGTGGATAGAACTCCCCAACCGAAAACAAGCAAACTAGTGTGACGTCACACACTGCCGCGCCGCTGTCTGTGCAGCTCCCCCCTCCCCGGGAGGGGGAAGGGGGAGCCCCAGACCCCCCGCGCCGGCTACCCACACCTCAGTTCTTGAGGCTGGATGTCAAAAACGCGAAAAACCGCCGACCGGAGGGAGGGAGGGATGCCGGGGAGCCTCCGGGACTCACCCAGAAAATGGCGTTTCATTACATTCAACGCTGGTTTTCTGGGGGGAGCCCCGTCGGCTCCCCGGAGCTAACTACCCACAGACAGAAAAAGAGGGACTTACCCGGGAGGCGGTCGTCGCTCACCCCTCAACTCGAAGCCGAGACAACTGGCTGCAACCGCCGACCCAAAGCAACACAGGCCCGACGAGGCCCAGGGACATTCACAAGGTAACGAGCAGCCAGGACCCTGTTCGACCGCCAAAATCCCCGCGCCCGAATATCAGACCAAGACATATTCCCAAAGACGGCAGCAAGAGCCGCGAATTTACGAACGTCATGGGCACGGGGATAGACACGCAGGCTGGCTGGACCTAATAACCCTGCGGACGACCTGAGAGACCCGAACCCGCGAACAGGGAAGAAGGGAAACCGGATCAACCCACAGCGCGTCCCCGGACACAGAAGCTGTGGCGCGCAAATAACGGCGAAGCGCCGCAACCGGACACAAAACATGATGCACCCCCGGCCTGACCAACCAAGCATCAACCACCCATGGACCCCTCCGGAACGCAGCAGTCTCATTCTTCGCCAGAAAAGAAGGAGACGGCTGCAAACGAACAAAACTATCACCACGACCAAAAGAGCAGAAACCCCTGCGCCGGAGGAGAGCATGAAGCTCCCCTACCCGACCCCCAGAGGCCAAAGCCAACAAGAAAAGTGCCTTGGAAAAACAATCCTGGACCGAAGGGGCCACAACGAAACGAGGAGATGAAAGGAAAGCGAGCACTCTGTCCAAAGACCAGGACGGCTCAGGCGACGCATGAGCAGGCCGGAGGTGAAACAATGCACGAGACAGCTTGCGAAACGGCGCAGACGTAACATCGATACCGAAAGCAAGCTGAAGCGGCTCCGCCAGCGCCGCACGATACGAAGCGACAGTGTTAGGCATAAGATGACGGTCCTGAAACAACCACGAGAGGAAGGACAAGACCACCCGAACAGACAAGGAGCTAAGACGACGAAGACGCAAAAAGAAACGGAAGGACCGCCAGGAAACTTCATACTGCCGCCGAGAAGAAGCTCTCAGGTGGGACACCAACAAGGAGGCCACCTGATCACCATAGAGATGATGATAGACTCGAGTCAAAAAAACCATACGCGAAGACTCGAGGAGAAGATCGAACCAGCTACGTGACGTACCGGCCCGATCTGCTGAAAGAGGCGGAGCCGCGGGAAAACCCTTGGGTTCGGACACCGAGCAACCAGCGCCTGAAACCAAGGCTGGGCCGGCCACCAAGGGGCCAGAAGGACAACTCTCCCCCGGTAAGTCTCTAAGCGAGTCAGGACCTGGAGCAACAGCCGAACCGGGGGAAAGAGGTACAGGAACCCCCACCTCGACCAGTCGAGCCGAAAGGCATCGACCCCGACGGCCTCGCAATCGGGGAAGGGCGCCGTATAAACTGGAAGACGCCGCGACCACGGCGACGCGAAGAGGTCCACCTCGGGGCGCCCGAACGTCTGGCAAAGCCAACGGAAGGACTCGTCGTCGACCGTCCACTCCGTGGAGAGGGGAACGAAGCGAGACAGGGCGTCGGCCAAGACGTTGGACACGCCCCGTACGTGAACCGCCAGGAGAGCCAAACCCCGAGAACTCAGCAGACGAGTCACCCGAAGCGACCAACCCCAAAGAGACAAGGACCGCATCGAACCCCCGCGGTTCAGGCAATGAACCACCGGAGAGCAGTCCGAATGGAGCCGAATCGTCGATCCGCGGGCCACCCGAATCCTCCCCAGAGCAAACCACACTGCCGCGAACTCCCGCACCGTACTGTGAGCTCAACGGAAGGACGGATCCCAACGCCCCTGGCCGGCCTGGTGAGCACTGGTCACAAAACCCCAGCCGAGAGACGACGCATCCGTGTACACATCGAGCGAGGGCTCGGGTAGGCGCCAAGGCACTGAACCCCGAAAAACCCGAAGAGGAAGCCGGTGACGCAGCAACCGACGCAAGTCCCCCGGGGGTCGAACTCTGCGATCGCGAGAGAGGCAGAAGGGGGAACCCCGAAGGAACCAGAACAGCCGTCGAAGCCAAACCCGACCCGGCGGGTAGACCACCATCGCGAAGTTCAGGCTCCCGCACAGCCCCTCGAGCAACCGCCGGGTGACCCGAGGGCCCTCCAGAAACAGACGAAGGCGGGACCGCAGCCGCAGGAGAGACTCCGGAGGGAGAGACAAGGAGGCGGTTCGAGAGTCCCACACGAGACCCAGCCAAGTCCGAACCTGAGAGGGAACCAGATGGGACTTCCTCCCGTTCACCAAGAACCCGAACCCGGCGAGCTGGGAAAGAACCAAATCCCTGGCTAGCAAGCAAGCTGACTGGCTGGGAGCCCAAACCAGCCAGTCGTCGAGGTAGGCCAACACCCGAACACCTAGGAGACGCAAACGAGCCACCACAACCCGTGTAAGGCGTGTGAACACGCGAGGTACCAGGTTCAACCCGAACGGGAGACAACGAAAGCGGTAACTCAGACGCCCCACTACAAAACCGAGCCAGTCCCTGAACCACGGATGAATCGGGACATGCCAATAAGCGTCCCGGAGGTCCAGGGACACCATCCAAGCTCCCGGCTCCAAGAGGAGCCGAACCTGAGACAGCGTAGTCATCCGAAAGGAGGGGCAATGAACCCAGGGGTTCAGACGGGACAAGTCCAGAATGAACCGCAGGTCCGCGCAGTCCCGTTTCGGAACCGGAAACAGACGGGAAACCCATCTGAGGGACGACGTCGTTTCGACGACGCCCAAGCGTACCCACTCCAAGACGACTCGACAGAGCGCAGGGGAAGAAGCCTGCCCTGCCAGCCCCGACCCCCCAAAGGGGGGAGGGGCCACCCAACGCCACCGCAGGCCGCGAGACACGACCCGAAAGGCCCACAAATCGTGGGACCAGGCGCGGGCGAACAGCGCAAGCCGCCCCCCCATCGCCCCGTCAAAGGGGCAAACCGCGAAAGGGCCGGCGACCCTTACGAGACCCAGAACCCCGCACAGCGCGAACACCGCGCCGACCAGACGAGGGAGGGTCCGCAGGAGGAGCCAACCCCAAACCTGACACCAGAGGCCTACCACGACGAGAGGAACCCCGAGCCCTGGCACGACCTTTCCGGGAAGACCCACCCCGGGACCCCCGGAAAACCAACAAGTCCGACATCGGACGACAAGCCGCCGACGCAGCCTGAATAAACTGCGCCACAGCCGACTCCCCAAACAGGAGAGGACAAAAAGGTGAAGAACGCCTAAGAGCCAGAGCCCAAGCAGATTCCACGGAGGAACCCAGCACCGCCTGCCGACACGTGAGACGGGAAGCATAGAACAGGGAAACCGCATCCCGCAAAATCGGCGTGAACAGCTTCAACAAGGCAGCCGACGAACGCGCAGCCGAGGACAAGGTGCCGGACCCCGGGACTGACCCAAGCGTCCCCACATCCTCCACGAGCCAATCCGAAGACAGCTCCAGGAGGGAAAAGAACCGCAAGGCCGAACACAAAAGGCCCCGAGCGCGCAAGTCCTCCGCCACGAGCGCCGCCGAAAGGGAGGGAACCTGCACATGGAGCTGAATAACGCCCACATCGCGGGGGAAGGGCAGGGGCAAACAAGCACTCATTCAGGTACTCAAGTTCACCCCCCAGGAAAACCTGAAGCACCGTGGAAGCTTCCCGCCACTCCAGCGTGCGGGAACGACAGAAAGAATGCCAGGAATCCAGACCAAACAAGGGGCAGTCTGCTAGCCAGGACGACTCCGGAACCTCGTAACGGAGCCAGAAAGGGAACGAAGTCCCAAACCTGAACGTGGACGGATCCATTTCCGAGGCATAATCCGGGTCACGCAGGAGGTAAGCTGCAAAGGCCGCTCGCACCACACCAGGTTGGATGCGATAAGCCGAAAACCTCCGGAAGGACGGAACCGACGTACCCGGGGGAACACGGAACCGTACCCGGGGAGGGGCCGACACCAAATCCAACTCGTACGCAGAGGGGGGGGGAAAGAAAACCCCACTCCTTGTAACAATAAGCCCCGCTCAGTGGGAAGAAAAACCCAGGCGGGGTCCAGCGGGGCCCAAGGCCCCCAAGTCAGCCCCTCCCCAGCCTCGAGGTCCGTCACCACAGGACCCGAGGCCGAGTCCTCTCCCCAAGCCCCGACCCCACAAGACAAGGACGGAGCAGCCGGAAAAGCTGGAGGAAGGGGGGCCCACTGGTCAGACCCTGAAGCTTCGGCCGGGAGACAAGACTCGAATGCCTCTGCCACCCCCCCCGGAAGGGGCAACCCCCGAAGCTGCCCGAGTCTCGAGATCAAGTAACCCCTGCTCCGACCCCGAAACCCTCAGACGCTTCGGGGCCGGAAGCAGGGGCGGGGGACCAGAACGAACAGAAGGGGAAGGACGAGGAGGTGCGGACTGAACCAGGATCGAAGCGACCCCCACCCCCAAGTCCGGGTCTCGAAAAGTAAAGCGGGGCAGCCCCGGGGCATCCGGGGAAGCAACCAACCGAGCGCGTTGCAACAGACGAAACCTAGACTGCAACGCACGTGCCGCCTGTACCCGAATAGAATCATCAGAGGATTGGGTAAATTGAGTCACAAGCAAGCAGCAACACTCACAGGACTCAGGGTCGAAAGTATCACCGACCCAACAGGCAGCGTGGCAGAGGCAAAAACAATGAGGGTCACCCTGAGACAAGGGGACCGAGCAACCCTCAAACTCGCACACAGCGAGTGCGGACTCCGGGGTCACATCCATCGGACCCACGCGCCCCCTAGGGGATTCCCAGGGTCCTGAGCGTTTACTTTAAGAGGACTCGCGCTCAGGTAGTCCCAGGCAGGGTGCTGCAAACCGGCGCCCAAAACTACCAAGCAAACTTCTAAAGCTGAACCCCAGGGACGTGTACACTCACGGGGACCTAGCAGGGGGCGCCACCGAGGAGAACAGTGGAAGGGCAAAAACAAACTGAATAAAATGACAGAACCCCCCACCAGGCAAAAACAAAAAGAAAAACAAAACCCCGCAAGAGGACAGCGAACCCCAAGGAACAGAGCCGGCCGCGATGTCGGGAATTACAAGCGCTGAGCAGCACCCTGCGCCCCTACCAGTGCAAACTGCCTCTTACCTGCCGGTAACAAGGGAGAACAGAACACCCAAGAGCCCAACAGGCGGCCGAAAAACCGAAAGGTAAAACGGACCAGCAGAGGCAGACCCCGAGGAGCCTGTGGAAGGTGGCCCCAAGCCCCAAGGGCAGTACTTACAGGGCACCTAGGGAAGGCAGCCCTAGGCGCATGCAGCCCGAGTACTGAAGATAACTCCTGGCTCTCGCACCCACAAAACTAACACCACACTCAAAGCACAGTGCAGTAGCGACACCGGAGCCAGAGCACACGACCATCGCCTATAGCATCAGCCTCAAGAACTGAGGTGTGGGTAGCCGGCGCGGGGGGTCTGGGGCTCCCCCTTCCCCCTCCCGGGGAGGGGGGGAGCTGCGCAGACAGCGGCGCGGCAGTGTGTGACGTCACACTAGTTTGCTTGTTTTCGGTTGGGGAGTTCTATCCACTAGTTCGGTTTTAGGTAGCAATTTTAACCAGAATAGGGGTTTGTTTTGGGGCGCTTACCTTTCTGGGTGCCTGTTCCGGTCGATGGCAGACATAGAATGCTTCCAACTACACGGGGGCTTCTATAGGCCATTGCTCCCCTTGCCTCTCTGAGGGGGCCCGGTTCTGGCCGTGGTCCCCGGTAGGCCTAAGAACTCCATACACATGACTGATGCCAAAGTCTGACATTAGCATATCAGCCTGGAATAGCTCCGGGGAGCCGACGGGGCTCCCCCCAGAAAAGACATTTTAATAGCTAAATGGTTTATTCAAAAGCTAAACAAAATCTAAATCAAAACACTCCCTGGCTTAACACTTCCTACCTGAATAGGCAATGAGTTGAACTACTGCCCTATACCAAACTCTTATAGCACTCTACCTTGAGGCGACCAGCTAGATGTTTGTGCTAGGTCTTGGGGCCATTGATTGAGGCCACCTGCCTGGGCCGCTCCTGGAACCACACTGTCCTTCCCACATGCTCCTCTACCCAGAAGCCAGAGCAAGGTATTCTTCCGCCTAGTTTACTAAGTTACTAGCAGGGCTTAAGTTTAATAACTAATCTCTGTTGTACTGAACGACCCAGATTGGTTGAATTCTTTTAACTGAAGTTAATTATACAAGCATCTAGGGAAGAGCTATTTCCGTTTACGAAATGGCTATTTGACCTTTGAGAAAATACCAAAAATATGGAGCTTTGGTGACCTTTGTGACCTCAGGTCAGCCAAATTGTTCCACGCCCAAGTCTAGTCCCGCTAGTGACGTCACTGATGGTGACTTAACTCGTTATCCTAACAATCAGGATGCTCTTCATACTATAAACAGGAATATTATTCAATTTGAATGAAGACTAATTTCTCTAAATTACTGAATAATGTGGAATAATTCATTATACGAAATTGTGAACAAAGGTGGCAGTTATTTTCACCGCCAATCTTCCCCCAGGGATTCGACCATGTGCTTGGGGTCAGGTCCCTACCCGTGGTTTCTAGAACCTTCTGGATCATATCTACAACAGCTAGTTTGTTACAATGGCTTGGTTTAATTATTTTCTTCTTGACATCGATTTTGTGTCTAGCGTACTTGCCCTGTATGCTCATCTGGCTCCCTAGCTTACAGCACTCGGTCTCCCATCTGTATTACAGCCGCTTTAGGTGTGGGGAGAATTTTTATAAAAAAAAAAGAAACCTATGTGCGTTTTGTCCACAGGGAAGTGCGATAGGTTTGGCTTCCACCCCGAGTTCGTTTCCAAGTGCCCTAGGGTTTCTTGGATTCGTCTTTAAAGAGGTTTCTTCCTCTCAGCTTACCCCTGCGGAGGTTTGGGAGGTCTTTGGGTCTTTGAACCTCTCGCAAAACCCGGTTTACACCTCTGTATTGGATCCAGTTTTGTTCGAGTTGAGTTACTTTTTCCTGATCGGGTGCATTCTCAGGTTTGGGTGTATTCCTGGCTGGCAGCCAGTATTCCATACCAGGCAGCCTGCCTCAATGCCTGGTTGGTGTGGGCTCCTTGCCAGTCTACTTGTCTGCTTGTCTGTTAGCCACGGGTCTGGTTCTTTTTCAGCTTGCCAAGTTCTGGTTCCTGGTAAATTGGGGGAAGTCCCTGTTGGTTCCATCATGGGTTCAGACTTGGCTGGGCCTAGTGTGGGGTTTTTGTACTGTGTCCGTTTCTCTCCCTCCTGCAGCTTTGCTCCGGTTGCTGTCACACCTTCAGCTGTTTTTGAGGGGGGACCCGGGTCACTCAGCAGTTGCTCGAGCAGCTGTGCAGGAGCCCGAACTTTGTGTATGAAACTCCACTGGGTTTCCACTAGGCAGGGTTTGGCTTCAGAGGCTGTTTTGGTATCTTCGGGGCAGCCCCTTTCGCCGCTCTCGCTCGCTGGGTTTGGACTCCAAAGTCGTTGTATTGGTTGCTGCATTTCCAGCTTCCTCTTCGGGTTTTTCGGGGTTCGATGCCATGGCGCCTTCCCCTTCCCTCGCTCGATGTGTTCACAGACGCCTCGTCTCTCGGCTGGGGTTTTGTGACCAGCGTTCACCAAGCTGGCCAGGGGCGATGGGCTCCGTCCTTCCGTTGAACTCATGGCATGGTGCAGGAGTTTGCAGCGGATTCGATTGCCTCGGGACTCTGTGATTCGGCTCCATTTGAACTGTTCCCCTGTGGTTCATTGTCTCAACCAGGGGGTGTAGGGGACTCCATGGAGTTCCTGTACCTTCATTCCCCGGTCCAGTTGTTGTTTCGAGTTCTGGCTCTGCTTGAATCCTTTCAGGGGAGAGTGGTTCTCCTTGCCCCATTGGTGGTTGGACCTGGCACTGCCTGCACGGTGTCTGAACTCGAGCGTTTTTCCACGGCTCCCCCTCTTTCTGCAGGTCAGGCCGGTGAGGTACCTCGCTGGTTCGACTTACTCTTTCACTCTTCAAGTCTGTTTTTTTTTTATGCGGGGCATATTGCCATTTGTATGGTGATCAGGTGGCTTGCCCATTTTCTGGACGAGCCCCATAGGCTCCCAGACATCCTCCCTCTCTCTGGTCGACGTTTTTTTCGTCATTCTACGAACTGAGGTGGTGGGCTGCTAGCTCGCCTGAGTGGGCTCCCCCTCCCCTATTTTGGGTGAGGGGGTTGGGGGGGGTGGTAACAAGCGGACACGCTAGTTGGATGACGACTTGCTTGTTTGTTTGCTTTTTTGGGGGAGTTCTTTGGCTCTGTTCGGACGTAGGTTGCAATTTTTACCAGTTGGGGAGTTTGTATTGGTTCACCTATCTTTTTTGGTGCCCTCCCCGGTCGAAGGCAGACATGACATATTCTAAATGTAGAATGCTCATAGAGGCCATTGCTCCCTGCACCTCTCTGAGGGGACCAGGTTCTGGCTCTGGTCTCCGGTAGGCAATAGAACTCGCAGGACTGGCGGCAACAAACTAATATGGCACCTGACTATTTGATAGCTTCAGGGAGCCTCTGGGGGTCGCCCAGAAAATGGCATTTCATCATATTCAATGCTGGTTTTTTTCACTTGCCTTTTAATAGTAGAGGGAGGTCTTAGAAACTCCTGTTTAGAAAAATACAGCTGTGGTACTATATTATGCCTTCAGTACAACTTCTACACCCAACCTGGACAGGCGTCGAAGTCATCTTGAGGTTATCTTGAGTTGATTTCGGGGCTTTAGTGTCCCCGCGGCCCGGTCCTTGACCAGGCCTCCACCCCCAGGAAGCAGCCCGTGACAGCTGACTAACACCCAGGTACCTATTTACTGCTAGGTAACAGGGGCATTCAGGGTGAAAGAAACTTTGCCCATTTGTTTCTGCCTCGTGCGGGAATCGAACCCGCGCCACAGAATTACGAGTCCTGCGCGCTATCCACCAGGGTACGAGGCCCCCCCTCGTAGCCCATAGTTCACATCATTGTCTCAGCTACACACACACTGCAACTGCAGCAGTTACAAAGTCATAGTCTGTGTCCATTGCTTTTTTTCTGGCCAAAAACTGGACAGTAGTACCAATACCATACTGTACAGTAGTACCAATACTATACTTCTCTGTTAGCAACTTGACCTTCCCAGTCATGATTACGTTTCTTATTTTATTTTTATTTATTTATTGATATATACAAAAGTTGTTACATTCTTGTACAGCCACTGGCGTGCATAGCATTTCGGGTAGGTCCTTAATTCAAATTTTCCCCAGAATACAACCCGCCAAATCGTTTAACAGCCAGGTACCCATTCACTGCTGGGTGAACAGAGACTACAGTTAAGGATTGGCGCCCAGTCAATACCTCCCGGCCAGGATATGAACCCAGGCCAATGTGCTCGCGAAGCGCCAGGCGAGTGTTTTACCACTGTGTCACGGGGACTGCTTCCCCCCAGCAGATAAGAATATTTCTTACATAACTCGGCACTTATCCATAGTAATGCATTTCATCTTGCTCTTGCCTGATGTACCTTTACCACTCATACCAGATCACATGGTTGTAACTCACAAATAATTACTGTATAAATCCAAAGAAAACTTTGAACATGTTGGATTACTGATTGGTCAAGACTATGCTTAAGCACAAGGAAAACCCATGGTAGATTTACATGCATTCAAAATAGGTCTTGTTTATCTATATTACTTTTTCTTAACTATTATTGCAAGCTACGTCATCAGATCGGTTCCGACTGAAGTTTTGTTTACGCTAAGCCAAATCTTGAGCAATTACCAGAGCATTGAATACACTCTTGGAACACTACTTGAGTTAGACGTTCCTCTGGTTGGTCTTCCCCTTGTGGTGGTTCTAGAATAGTGATGTCATGAGAATCTGGTCATGCACGGTACTCAAGCAGTTATTGACTCACTTGGGGTCCTCATCAAATTCATAAAAAGTGACTAAATAGCTGGATAATGTTTGTGATTAAATGTTGGCCAGGCCACGCACTAGAAGTTGAAGGGACGACGACGTTTCGGTCCGTCCTGGACCATTCTCAAGTCGATTGTCTTCAGCCACGTTATTGTGACTCATCGCCTGCATTTGTGATTATAGTGTTTGTATTAAACTTTGAGTAGCAGTTATCTTTTGAAGTGGCTTCACAAAATCACAAGATTAAAATTAACATTTAATGAATAAATTTACTAATATACATGGTGCTTAAATTTACTCTCGATTAATTTCAGTCAAAGCTTAATCACGCTAGAGAGACTTGGGACCTCTACCCACCAATCAGTTCCTGCAGGAACAATCTCCCTTCCCGCCAAACACATACACCGAAACTACTACGTTGGTACAACGTTCGAAAAAGTTTTAACGCCTCCTAACCAGTTACTACAACCAATATAGCAAGTTGTAAGAACGTTCTAATACGGCATAAACACGTTAAGGCAAGATGTAACAACTTTATTACAAGTTGTAACAAGCGGAAAATAGAGACGGTTTCGGTTTGTGTTTCCAGGGTTAACACTCAAGACAAACAATCATTAATTCAGTTTCTTCACTCACTGCCGGTGCTCAACTGGGACAGTGAAACTTACCACCACTCAGGAAATCACAACACTGTACATGCGCAATAAAGACAACAATCAGCCACTCGGCTGCCTTGTGCAGTGCTCTGTTTCAGAATGATCTCGATCATGCTCCTAGCTACAAACCTGGAATCCATAGCATTGTTTCACAATAAGCCAATCGGGTGTATGCATTTCTACTGACTTCCTTGCGTAAGGCTTGTGATATATGTCATTACGTCACTGGAACGTCACCAATTTCCATTGACATATTAACCTTCTCGGCTCTACCTGTGGTGTAAAACCACAGCTTCTAGCTTCTTAGGACTGCTACCTTTCCTGGCGTTTCTCTACTCGTAATGCTTCCTTATGTCCTTGGCTAATTTCCTCGATTAGTACCTAAAGGTCATTATATAATAATAATCAGTCTTGTAGTAGCAGTACCTTCACAAAGACACCAAACACACTTTATCTACCCGCGGGTTCGATTCCCGCACGAGGCAGAAACAAATGGGCAAAGTTTCTTTCACCCTGAATGCCTCTGTTACCTAGCAGTAAATAGGTACCTGGGAGTTAGTCAGCTGTCACGGGCTGCTTCCTGGGGGTGGAGGCCTGGTCGAGGACCGGGCCGCGGGGACACTAAAAAAGCCCCGAAATCATCTCAAGATAACCCCATTATTATAGTCTTCAAGACATTATGCACTCATAGGGGTTTATACTCAAGGATAGACACACTGCATGAACTCAACATAGAGAAGCACAGTTAGGCGAGTACGTACGTACGTACATACGTACGTACGTACGTACATACATACATACATACATACATACATACATACTGGACAGTAATATAACCTGCTGGGAATTACTTTTTCCCTGCCGCTATTTGGTCGGTACTTTGGAGTGTCCGCTATACTGGCCAAAAGATAGTTGAAAACAGTCTAATATATCTATAGTAGTTGTTTGGGTATTAGCACCACAGTGTTTATATAACTATGCATGACGTGCTTCTGAACCCCCAATATGTTTTGGGTAATAACTCTTGAGGTACAGTATTGTATTTACAGAAGATGATGGCATTATTGTATAGAGCAATATCTCTCTTCAGTGGAGTCATAAAACAGTGACTTTAGGCATGCTGTTATGTGAGAACAAAATGGGCATAACATGGTTGATTATATAATGGATATGTAATGTATTTACTTCCTAATACTTGAAACTGAGTAACTCCTTTTTCTTGCTTTCGCTTTGTCTTGGAACTTTCTTCAGATTATTACATCACCATCTTCAGTGCTTAATTCAGTCGACTCAAAACTGATTTTCCTCGGTTTGATTCCCAGTCAGGGCAAGACATTAGGTCACATTTCCATTAACCCAGTGCCTCTGTTCACCTAGTAGAAAATTATTACAGATTATTACAGCATTATCTTCTTGAGGTTATCTTGAGATGATTTTGGGGCTTAGTGTCCCCGCGGCCCAGTCCTCGACCAGGCCTCCTTTTTGTTACACATCCCCATGAAGCAGCCCGTAGCATCTGTCTAACTCCCAGATAACTATTTACTGCTGGGTGAACAGGGCATCAGGGTGAAAGAAACTGCTCATTTGTTTCCACTTCCACCGGGGATCGAACCCTGAACCTCAAGACTATGAATCCGAAGCACTGTCCACTCAGCCTTCAGGCCCCTAGGGTACCTGGGAGTTAGTCAATTATTGTGGGGTGGTGCATCTTTGGTCACCAGTCTACTAGGAAGGCTTTGCTTGACTAACAGGCTTCTTGTTCTTAACAATGAAGAATTAATAAGACATTTTATCTTGCAAAGAATTTTTTTCTTCACATTTTTATATATTTTAATATTTAATATTTATAACAATTTTTTTGATATGCAGTATTATTATTTCTTTGGACTGATGTATCCCCATCCCATGGAAATGGGAAATGAGATACTGTATATATAATGCATTTTGTATAGCGTTACTAGTGTGTAAGTGAAGGCAAGGTAATTATCCAGCCCGTCCTCTCGAGGTGTTACAATGTAACAGAAATTATATACCGGTACTAAAGTGACCTGACCTGACCTATCCTACTCTACGAACCCGTGCATAGAAAACATAATTATTTGTCAACTTTGTGATCTGCTATGATTTATAGTATGTCATATTTGAAAGTGGGGATTTTGACATCAAGATACGTACTATGTATTATTTAAGAGAATAGGTTGAATTGTCAGGGAAAAGCTCCAAGTCAATACAAATACAGTACAGTACTGTATATAGAACTTGGAAGGGATATGAAGACCAGGAGATGGGATAGGATGGACAGAAGGAAAGGTGCCCAACACTTCAACCATTGTTCCTCAGGTTCAAAATGCCACATGTTTGCACACGATTATAAAAGGGCTCAACCTTCTCCCTATACACATGGAGAGATCTGGGAGTATCATTTGTTACAAATATTTATGTTTAGAAATCTGTTGTAGAATCCCGAGTGACTCTGGCGTGAAATTTTCAATTCCCATTGTGTGGACGAGTGACACGGTCATTTCATTTCAGCGTGAAAACATCTGGACAGTGCCAAACCTGCTGTGTGTTGGTCGTATTGCCCTCTCCCCTCTTCTCGTCCACTTGGTTATTTCCGCCAACTACAGCTGGGCTCTTGGCCTCTTTATGTTTGCTGGCGTCACCGACCTGGTAAGAATCTTTTGACCTCGTTTGCCACAAATTTTGTTATGGAAAGATTTAAAGGATGTTTCAATATATGGTATTAGAAATGCAGTTTGTATGTATTTATGTATGTATATATGTGTGTGTGTGTGTGTGTGTTTGTGTGTAATTACAGGATGAGAGCTACGCTCGTGGTGTCCCATCTTCCCAGCACTCTGTCATATAATGCTTTGAAATTACTGACGGTTTTGGCCTCCACCACCTTCTTACTTAACTTGTTCCAACCGTCTACCATTCTATTTACAAAAGTGAATTTTCGTGTATTTCTCCGGCAGGTTTGTTTCGTTAGTTTAAATCTAATTCTAGTCTAATTCTAAAGTCTAATTAAATTCTAAGTCTAATTAAATTCTAAGTCTAATTAATTCTAAGTCTAATTAAATCTAAATCTAGTTTAAATCGTTAGTGGTGTTAAATTATGGTGTTTCCTATTTCTGCATCTCTGTTTTGGTATAAATGTTTTTGTACCTTTATCATATATTTCACAAAACTTGACATACATCTCATTCACTTCCTTGCCTAGCAACAAGTCTGTCCAATTACACTCACCAAAAAAATTTCTAAGATCGCCATAATGTCCTCTCCTGAAGTCAGGTTTTTCAACTGCTTCAACCTCCTTATTTTCTTCCAGATTATAATGCATTGCAAACTTTATTCCCAAAAAGATATGGTCACTTTTACCCAAGGGAGGAAGGTACTGAATGTCAAATAACTCTTCCTCCTTCCTGGTAAATATCAAATCTAGCATGGAGGGAACGGTCGGCCGAGCGGACAGCACGCTGGACTTGTGATCCTGTGGTCCCGGGTTCGATCCCGGGCACCGGCGAGAAACAATGGACAGAGTTTCTTTCACCCTATGCCCCTGTTACCTAGCAGTAAAATAGGTACCTGGGTGTTAGTCAGCTGTCACGGGCTGCGTCCTGGGGGTGGAGGCCTGGTCGAGGACCGGGCCGCGGGGACACTAAAAGCCCCGAAATCATCTCAAGATAACCTCAAGATAACGTCCCCGTCCCTCATCCTCGTAGCTTGTTTAACATGTTGATATGTTAATTTTTCCTAATTTTTCTGTCCTGTCTCCAAATTGAGTAGCCCCTTGGGAATATGACCCCATTTAAAATAACATCTTCAAGTTTTGTCTCCGTGAGTGCAACAATGTCTGGTGTCTGCAGCTGTATTACTGTATCTATTAGCCCATCGTGATATCTATCCCATCAGTCATGATAGATATCCCATCGTGATATCTATTATGATATGTATCTATGATGCCTTTCTGGCATCAGTCAAGGTGCATAGATTTCTTGCCTACTGGGGACCACGAGCCAGAACCTGGCCCCCTCAGAGAGGCACGAGGAGCAATGGCCTATAAAAAAAAAACATATACTTGGGAGCATTCTATGTCTGCCATCGACTGGGTCTGGCACCCAGAAAGATAGGCGCCCCAAAACAAACCTCTATTCTGGTGAAAATATTGCTACCAAAGGCCAAACGAGTGGACAGAACTCCCCAAACAAAAATTAACAAATGAGCATGACATCTCATGCATGACATCGCACGCAGGCAGTAGGCGGTGCCTACTTCACACTGAAGTAGGTGGTGCACTACTGCCTGCAGGATGAGTACGGGGTACACTACCACCCGCAGGATGGGTACATGGTGCACTACCGCCCACAGAATGAGTACGGAGTCCACTACCGCCCACAGGATGGGTACGGGGTACATAATACTTGAACTAAAGCAGACAGGCTCTTGCTGTCTGTTAATGAACCAATAAATTATGCTGCTAGCACATATATGAGATGTTAAAGATGATAAGTAAAGTTTTATATAGGTGAAGTTTGATCAAGTTATCTAATTCATAATTGCTCAGCATTGATAACCTAATCCATGCACATGATATGGAGTTGCCAACATTTTGGTCAATCCTGGACCTTTATCAAGTTGTGATAACTTGACAAAGATCCAGTGCAAACGAAAATGTCATCACTTGTATTTAATTTCATAAATATGAGATGGGTTTTATTTCACCCAAATTATTGTAATTCCTTCTCTGTATAAGTATTGATAATATCCAAAATTAATAGACTTTTAATCCAATATTACCATATCCTGTCTTTCAATAGGCAGGCAGATCTAATTGCACACTTTGTACCCGTAGCTTGACGGTTGGATCGCACGAACTTTCCCCGGACAAGCCTCTAATCTGGGAAGCTTTCTTGACCCTTTGGCAGACAAAGTTTTGGTAGCTCTGTTGTTCCTCTCTCTTACTTATGTTGGAGCCATCCCACGTAAGTTCATCATACTGTTGTTTTAAGTTATACCTGTCAAGTATATTTATGTGATATGCTCTACAGTTTTTAAATAATGTGTGTGTTTGTATTCTGTACAATAGTTTGTTACCTATTAAATATATATAAATTTCCAATGTTGAGCAGCTGAACCTGTGGATATTGTGTATTAATATATTGGTTTAAAACACTAGTTTTAACATTTTTAAAGGAGAAAGTGGAGGTGTGCATGTCGGTGTTCGTGTGTGTTTACGAGGGAGAGTACGCAGGTGGTGTGAGTGAGTGGTATGGCTGCCCACCGCACAGGGTATGGTGGGCATGTGTGTGTACGAGGGAAAGTACGCAGGTGGTGCGAGTGGTATGGCTGCCCACCACACAGGGTATGGTGGGCATGTGTGTGTACGAGGGAGAGTACAAAGGTGGTGTGAGTGGTATGGCTGCCCACCACACAGGGTATGGTGGGCATGTGTGTGTACGAGGGAAAGTACGCAGGTGGTGTGAGTGGTATGGCTGCCCACCGCACAGGGTATGGTGGGCATGTGTGTGTACGAGGGAGAGTACGCAGGTGGTGCGAGTGGTATGACTGCTCACCACACGGGGGGGGGATGGAGGGGGATGAAGTGTCGGAGATTTTTATATACATTAGAGTGCTAAAAGTAAAAATTCTACCTATTTTAAGTTGGTGCCATGTGATAAAAAATTCATCCATGAAAATTCTCAGAAATCTGCTTTTATCGCAGAAAAAGTCCCAAAAGCCAGCTTTTACCACAGAAATAAATCAAAAGCCAGCTTTTATCATGGAAAAATCTCCAAAAGCTAGCATTTTATTACTAAAAAGACCCTAAAAGCCAACTTTTATCACTGAAAGCCAAAAAAATCAACTTTCATCACTGAAAAAGCCTCAAAAGCTTTTATCACTGACACAGCCCCAAAAGTCAGCTTTTATCACTGCAAAGGCCCCCAAAATTCGGCTTTTATCACTGACAGAGCCCGAAAAGTCAGCTCTTATCACTGAAAAAGCCCCCAAATTCAACTTTTATTACTGTACTAACAAATCTCCAAAATTAAACTTTTACTACTAACAAAGCCCCAAAAGTCATCTTTTATCACTGTCAAAGCCCCAAAAGTCAGCTTTTATCACATCTTTCATCACTGTCAAAGCCCCAAAAGTCATCTTTCATCACTGTCAAAGCCCCAAAAGTCATCTTTTATCACTGTCAAAGCCCCAAAAGTCATCTTTCATCACTGTCAAAGCCCCAAAAGTCAGCTTTTATCACATCTTTCATCACTGTCAAAGCCCCAAAAGTCAGCTTTTATCACTGTCAAAGCCCCAAAAGTCATCTTTCATCACTGTCAAAGCCCCAAAAGTCAACTTTTATCACATCTTTCATCACTGTCAAAGCCCCAAAAGTCATCTTTTATCACTGTCAAAGCCCCAAAAGTCATCTTTCATCACTGTCAAAGCCCCAAAAGTCAGCTTTTATCACATCTTTCATCACTGTCAAAGCCCCAAAAGTCAGCTTTTATCACTGTCAAAGCCCCAAAAAAGTCAGCTTTCATCAATAAAAAAAAGTCCCAAATTAATAAATGTATAAATATTTAGTGATTGGTATTCATAAGACATTATTCTAAAGCTTTTGATGTTTTGACTGTATTTTTTTCTCATATTTGAAGTACCGTTGACGGGGCTCATTATCTATCGTGATGTTCTAATTATTGGAGGAGCTTCATATGTACGCTACAAGAGTCTTCCCCCTCCAGTTAGTACATCTCTTTTTGTCGCTACGTTGTAGGCAACGCATATTTAGATCAGTTCCAGAATGTTTATATTGTTCAAGTCGCAATTAATACTGTGCTAAGATGATTTAGTGCAGATTTTTAATAAAGATTCAGCTATACTGCACAGTGATTTATAATTTGTTGCATTCTAAATGTTAACAATATTAAGTTGAGTTATCACTATTTTTAACTTTGAAGACAAATTTGTAAAATATTTTGGCATTAAACATGTTGCAGAGTTGCATATTTGATAGTGAAATGTGTATAATGTGTTGACAGCGAACGCTCACCCGCTACTTTGACGCCACACATGCTACAGCCAGGCTGGCGCCCACCACGTTGAGTAAGTTCAACACTGCCGTGCAGCTGGGTCTCATCACCGCCTCGCTCGCAGCGCCAGTCTTTTGCTTCTCCGACCATTATCTCCTCAAATATGTTTGGTAAGTCCAGGTACACTATTATTTGCAAGTTGAAATTTCTTACCAACTAGATTTCAGATGTAATTTAGTTTTGTATTGTGAAGAGTAGATTAATCGCAGAGAATAAATCAGGAGAATATAGCTGAAACATATAACCCAACCACACGTGTCAAAAGAAAGTGATGACATCCTGAACCTTATCACCGTTGACGGGGGCCGGCTGGGCCTGCGGGCCGCTCCAAGCAACAGCCTGGTGGACCAAACTCTCACAAGTCTAGCCTGGCCTCGGGCCGGGCTTGGGCAGTAGAACAACTCCCAGAACCCCATCAAGCAGGTATATGTGGGCCTGCGGGCCGCTCCAAGCAACAGCCTGGTGGACCAAACTCTCACAAGTCAAGCCTGGCCTCAGGCCGGGCTTGGGCAGTAGAAGAACTCCCAGAACCCCATCAACCAGGTATATGTGGGCCTGCGGGCCGCTCCAAGCAACAGCCTGGTGGACCAAACTCTCACAAGTCAAGCCTGGCCTCAGGCCAGGCTTGGGCAGTAGAAGAACTCCCAGAACCCAATCAAGTGGTTATCACGACTTGAAGCTTGAAGTGAAGATTGGTAATACTGTAATACGTAATTTTATTTACAAAATGCAGTGCTGTATTGGGAATTCAATTGTTGGAAAATTAAAATTAAAGGATCTGCAGTACTTCTAAGTACAGTATCTTTTCTGTAAGAATGTTAACACTATCGCTCGCTTTGGACACCGCTCGTGTCCACTTTTTTCTCTCGAGTCCTAGCCTTGGACAGTGCTTGCGTCCAATACAAAATTTTTTGTTTAAAATTAATTTGTTATCCGATCGACTTCGGGATGGTTTCAAAATAAGCACCTTTAGAGTGTGCACAATTTGATACCAAAATGAAAGATGCAATATGAAACTTGATGTCAGAACACTTGAAAGATTATAAATACTTTTTGGTCAAAATTTTTAAATACTGTATTTGTTAAAATTCTACTTATTGTGCTATTATTATGGGACTAGTTTTAAAGTGCGTACCTTTACATTATGAGCAATTTAATACCAAAATAAAAGATGTAACACAAAAATTTATGTCAGAACACTGGAAAGATATAAATAATTTTGTGATGATGAGCATACAAAATTAAAATATTTGTTAAAAATTCCAGTTATTGTTCTATTATTATGGGACAAGTTTTAAAATACGCGCCTTTATATTGCAAACAATTTGATACCAAAACGAGACGTAATGAGAAAATTGATGTTATCAAACTGAACGAGTATACACATTAGGTAGTGGGTGTGATGATGTTCATGGGTAACTTTAGGCTTTGCTAAGGGGAGTCACGCTGGGCTTTTGGTCATTATATGCATATACACCTGCAGGGAATTTAATTGCGAACACATTGATACCAAAACGAACGACGTAGCACGAGAATTAAGGTGAGAAATCTGAAACGAGTATACACATTTTACTGATTTTGTGCGATCACGGGTAACTTTTGCCGACTTTAGACTTTGCTGTGGGGAGTCAAGCTTGGCTGTTGGACCTTATATGCATATACCTCTATAGGGAATAATATTGTGAACACAATGATAACAAAACGAACGATGTAGCACGAGAATTAAGGTGAGAAAACTGAAACGAATATACACATTTAGTGTCACCAAGCACTCGCCCGCATGCTCGCCTGCACCGCCAGGGCTACTTTGTGCATACGCGCGGAGTGCACACCCGGGGCGCAGTACTGTTAATAAAATAA
Organism: Procambarus clarkii; assembly: GCF_040958095.1. Classification (NCBI taxonomy): domain Eukaryota; kingdom Metazoa; phylum Arthropoda; class Malacostraca; order Decapoda; family Cambaridae; genus Procambarus; species Procambarus clarkii. The sequence goes on from NC_091195.1 coordinate 28,104,098, forward strand.
AATATAATTTTTTCAAAATACATACCTTATGTATAAAAGTTCTTGAAAATTAGGATTAATACTTCTGGACATTTTAGGAAGTTTTTTGTACCTTTCAGGTGGCTGACAGCTGCAACAACTCTAAGCTCTGGCATCAGTTACATATTCTCAAGAGACACTTACAAAATCTTGGGTAATATGAGCGAGACGTCCGAGAAATAAGTGTGTTAGTAGTGAATACTGATGCTACAACACTGTGTTCATCGCTCTATTCATCATAATTGTATACATATTTTCATATTTACATCACGTTATATGTGGTTTGTAAACATACTGTATTTTTGTTAGTCAAAACTATAAAAAACATCATATACCATGTTTAATATACATGTTTCTTTACACCTTTGGCTGCAGCAGCATCTGGAATATATTATTCCCACCGAGATTAGAGATGTATATAAAAAATGTTATATTTCTAGTAAGAAAAAGTGCTGTTCTCTTCTTGTATACATGTGCAATTTTCATCTCCCACCGAGAGACCGGGGCCAGATTCACGAAGCAGTTACGCAAGCACTTACAAACCTGTACATCTTTTCTCAATTTTTGGCGGCTTTGTTTACAAATATTAAAACAGTTAATGAGCTCCGAAGCACCAGGAGGCTGTTTATAACAATAACAACAGTTGATTGGGAAGTTTTCATACTTGTAAACTCTGTAATAAATGTAACCAAAGCCATCAAAGATTAATGAAAGATGTACACGTTTGTAAGTACACTTGCGTAACTGCTTTATGAGTCTAGCCCATGAAGCTTTATAAAGCAATGCAAGCAATAGTCTCGTATGACACTGTTCCAGGGAAAGCCAACACCACATACATGAAGTCAAAGAGAGAGAGAGAGAGGCCTCTGTAGAGCCGGGTGTCCCTGGACATGCACCAGACTAATGAACAAGCTGGGTGGCTAGCTGGGCCTCGGGTTACCTGGGTTGCCATCTGATAGCGAGCTAGTGTTACTATTTGGTGATTTTGCCATCTTCTTGAGGTTATCTTGAAGGCTTTCGGGGCTTAGCGTCCCCGCGGCCCGGTCCTCAACCAGGCCTCCTTTTTGTTACACATCCCCAGGAAGCAGCCCGTAGCAGCTGTTTAACTCCCAGCTACCTATTTACTGCTAGGTGAACAGATGCATCAGGGTGAAAAAAACTCTGCCCATTTGTTTCTCCCTCCACCGGGGATCGAACCCGGAACCTTAGGACTACGAATCCCAAGCTCTATCCACTCAGCTGTCAGGGCCCCTGGTAGCAATTGTTTGCATTGTCCTCCAGATTACAAATGTTTTCAAGCAATTGCTTATTTTTGAGTTCTAGTTTGCTTTTTGGATCATTTTCAATTATGAAGGAGTACACTTGCAACTTGTAAACTCGGCTAAACAGGAGTACACTTGTATACTTGTAAACTCGGCTAAACAGGAGTACACTTGTATACTTGTAAACTCGGCTAGATTTTGCATATTTAGACTCCATGTACAGTACTGGAATTTAATTTCCTTTTTATGTAGCTTGGATTTCATTGATTAGAATTCAGACCCAGAAAAGGGCTAAGTCCAGCTCTCAAGATGCGACGTAAACGAAAAAAAAGAAATGGAATACAAGCATTAAATAATATGAAGAGTGAACATGAACAATGAACATGAACAGGCGTGTCATATCAATAGGAAATTGAGTACATGTGGCAGAGTGCTGGTTGGTAAATTTATCATAGTATGTGACAGTTTGTTTATTAGTAGATATGTCATAGTATGTGGCAGGGCTGATTGGTAGATATACAGTATCTTTTTTTTTTTTTTTTTTTTTTTTTTTTTTTATTATTTTCTACCACAGACGTGGCCACACATTTACAATGCTAACCAGCATATATACATTTTCTTCTGTCCTCCATGGACAGGGTTAGAGAAATGTTAAACATATAGTTCAAGGGTTTATTGAACACTCAACCACAGAAGGTGATTCGGTGCTTTTAAAATGCTAAGCTAACCTACATACGTAAATACATAGATACACAGATTTACGTATGCCCTACATAAAGTGTTTGATGTGTCTTTTACATAGTGTCATTAATGTACATTCACAAAGGTGAAATGTAATTCTGATCAGCTTCCATATATACTTTATACCCATACATATACATACATATATACACACACATGCATTCACATACATCTGTCTCATTTACTCTGACAGGGTGAGATAGCTGATAAAGAAACTAGTGTGCAATTAAGCACTTAATCACTGAAGGTGATGAAGGTGCTTTTACAAGCTCAGGTTATATAGTTACATCATATAACATTGAATAAATGATATATTGAATATAACATTGAATAAATGATATATTGAATATAACACTGAATAAATGATATATTACATGGTCAATCTTGGATACAAGTTGGAAAGTAAAGTTTCTGATTGTGAAAATCGGAACATTCTACAAGATTTGGTGTACATGAACCTCTACAAGATTTGGTGCACGAGCCTTTACAAGATTTGGTGCACGCGAGTCTTCACGGAGGCGCCAAATAACTATACACATGAAGTGTGAATTTTAGTGTTACTATGTGTACCTGTAGCATGAGGTTCAGATGCTGTGTGGCAGTAACCTTTAATATGTCAAAAGTTATGTTGATTGTCTTTAATGGTAGTACATATGCAAAATGCTTGTATGGTGCATGCATTTTGATTGTTGTTGATGTATAGTCATTGTTCCAAAGTTATTCTATAAGATTTGTTAACAGTATAATTTTTCTTGTGAATTTTGTTAAACAATAGGAACCATATGCATTTGGCGAGTCTCAGTAATGTGGCTGAAGATAGGAATTTTGTTTATTTTACCTTCTTCTTGAGATCTTGAGATGATTTTGGGGCTTTTTTTTAGTGTCCCAGCGGCCCGGTCCTCAACCAGGCCTCCACCCCCAGGAAGCAGCCCGTGACAGCTGACTAACTCCCAGGTACCTATTTACTGCTAGGTAACAGGGGCATTCAGGGTGAAAGAAACTTTGCCCATTTGTTTCTGCCTCGTGCGGGAATCGAACCCGCGCCACAGAATTACGAGTCCTGCGCGCTATCCACCAGGCTACGAGGCCCCCTTACTTACATTTCCTTTACCTGATTCTCATATTATTTCCTTTTCTCTTATTCTTACTTTTTTCTTTCATCTTATTCTTACCTTTTTCTTTCCCTTAAATGCTTCTCACGTTGCATCTCACTTTCTGGCTTTTATTTCTCTCTTCCACGAATTGGTAATAGTCCACGACGGACCGAAATGTTGTCGCTTCTTCATTTTCTGTTGTATGGTTTGTCGTTTGGTCGTCATTTGTTAAACAGTATACAAGAATATCGTATATATATACAGTATAACGTTTTAAATAGATTCTTCCTTGAATACAGACTTAATGTGTGAACAAAAGGTACATATAGCATGTAGCTTTTCAGGATGAAAAGCTACGTATGACATGTAGTAAATACAGGATGAGTGTGTTGTGGGTGGTATCTTGTCTTATTATGTAACACAGTTTTGAAGTTTTTTTTTTTGTATTGGTTATCTTGAGATGATTTCGGGGCTTTAGTGTCCCCGCGGCCCGGTCCTCGACCAGGCCTCCACCCCCAGGAAGCAGCCCGTGACAGCTGACTAACTCCCAGGTACCTATTTACTGCTAGGTAACAGGGGCATTCAGGGTGAAAGAAACTTTGCCCATTTGTTTCTGCCTCGTGCGGGAATCGAACCCGCGCCACAGAATTACGAGTCCTGCGCGCTATCCACCAGGCTACGAGGCCCCCACATTGGTACACACCATCTTTTCTATAAGCTTATTTCATCTATTTGTGCAGGAGAATTTTCACACTTTTATGACAGATTTGGTTTTGTAATTTGTACTTTTGTTCTTGTTTTTAAAAATTCCTACTTATTTCATCTAAAATCTTGATAATTTTTGTATGTAGTGGTCATATCTCGTCTCCCTATTGTCTATAAGTTTGGACATGTTTAGTACCTCCAACGTACCTCATTGCTCCTATTCCAACCCATCCTCCTGTTTATATAGTCCCTGTTGTGACGGTCGTCAATAGTTAGAATTCGTACGTTCTTAGCTCTTAGATAGTAGTATACTGACTAATAAGGAATTCTTTTAAAATAAATGAAGTTAAAGCACCAACTGAAATATTCCTAGGCCTAGTATAGCACACATGTACTATATTAGGCCTCAGATATCGTGTGTAGGCAGGTTATCTTGAAGTTATCTTGAGATGATTTCGGGGCTTTTAGTGTCCCCGCGGCCCGGTCCTCGACCAGGCCTCCACCCCCCAGGAAACAGCCCATGACAGCTGACTAACACCCAGGTACCTATTTTACTGCTAGGTAACAGGGGCATAGGGGTGAAAGAAACTCTGCCCATTGTTTCTCACCAGCGCCCGGGATCGAACCCGGGACCACAGGATCACAAGTCCAGTGTGCTGTCCGCTCGGCCGACCGGCTCCCTGTTAGGTTAGGATAGGTTAGTTTAGTTTGTCAAAGCAACACTAGTAAAAAATAGTTTTCCAGTTTGTCCAACTCAATTGTTCAGATTTCTTTCTAATTTCATTGTACGTCAATATATACTATGGTTCTCATTGTTAATATAAGTACTACCAAAACATGGGGGCTGGGCTGCTTAAGAGATCACGAGCCATATAGTAGCATCTCTCTTCACGCATGTTTGTGTACCCTTTTTTATGTTTGTGTTTGAGATATGGACACCAAGCAACCGTGTATATGAATATTATATTGAGAACGCATGCTTGGGAGGGCGGAATATATTTTTGTATAAAAAAAATTAGCTTTTTAATCTATATGGAGAATTTCAAATATCATAACTATAATTATGCATAATGAATACATGCATATTATGAAGAGAAAATGTGTGAAAATTTGGTGATCACTTTTAGAAGATAATAAACTTGTACAGAAAATAAGTTGTAGTAATATGGCTGAAAGAAAGCCAATGGTCATATGAAAGAGTTACAACATTGTTGTCCATCCTATATGAGGGATCAGAACAATCTGAAATGGCATCACTTTTTTCCCCACTTCGTGTATGTGAGTGTAATTACCTAAGTGTAGTTACAGGATGAGAGCTACGCTCGTGGTGTCCCGTCTTCCCAGCACTCTTTGTCATATAATGCTTTGAAACTACTGACGGTCTTGGCCTCCACCACCTTCTCACTTAACTTGTTCCAACCGTCTACCACTCTATTTGCGAAGGTGAATTTTCTTATATTTCTTCGGCATCTGTGTTTAGCTAGTTTAAATCTATGACCTCTTGTTCTTGAAATTCCAGGTCTCAGGAAGTCTTCCCTGTCGATTTTATCAATTCCTGTAACTATTTTGTATGTAGTGATCATATCACCTCTTTTTCTTCTGTCTTCTAGTTTTGGCATATTTAATGCTTCTAACCTCTCCTCGTAGCTCTTGCCCTTCAGTTCTGGGAGCCACTTAGTAGCATGTCTTTGCACCTTTTCCAGTTTGTTGATGTGCTTCTTAAGATATGGGCACCACACAACAGCTGCATATTCTAGCTTTGGCCTAACAAAAGTCATGAACAATTTCTTTAGTATATCGCCATCCATGTATTTAAATGCAATTCTGAAGTTAGAAAGCATAGCATAGGCTCCTTGCACAATATTCTTTATGTGGTCCTCAGGTGATAGTTTTCTATCTAGAACCACTCCTAGATCTCTTTCTTTATCAGAATTCTTTAAAGATTTCTCACATAATATATAGGTTGTGTGGGGTCTATGTTCTCCTATTCCACATTCCATAACATGACATTTATTAACATTAAATTCCATTTGCCAAGTGGTGCTCCATATACTTATTTTGTCCAGGTCTTCTTGAAGGGCATGACAGTCATCTAAATTTCTTATCCTTCCTATTATCTTAGCATCATCAGCAAACATGTTCATATAATTCTGTATACCAACTGGTAGATCATTTATGTACACAATAAACATCACTGGTGCAAGAACTGAACCCTGTGGTACTCCACTTGTGACATTTCTCCATTCTGATACATTGCCTCTGATTACTGCCCTCATTTTTCTATCAGTCAGAAAATTTTTCATCCATGATAGAAGCTTACCTGTCACCCCTCCAATATTTTCCAGTTTCCAGAACAACCTCTTATGTGGAACTCTGTCGAAAGCCTTTTTTAGGTCCAGATAGATGCAGTCAACCCAACCATCTCTTTCCTGTAATATCTCTGTGGCTCGATCATAGAAACTGAGTAAATTCGATACACAGGATCTTCCAGATCGAAAACCATACTGTCTGTCTGATATTATATCATTTCTCTCTAGGTGTTCTACCCATTTAGTTTTGATTAGTTTTTCCAATACTTTCACTATTACACTTGTCAATGATACAGGTCTATAATTGAGGGGGTCTTCCCTGCTGCCACTTTTGTAGATTGGAACTATGTTAGCCTGTTTCCACCCGTCTGCTACGATTCCTGTACACAGGGATGCCTGAAAGATCAGGTGAAGTGGAATGCTGAGCTCAGATGCACATTCTCTCAGAACCCATGGTGAAACGCCATCTGGGCCAGCTGCTTTGTTCTTACCGAGCTCCTTGAGCATTTTTTCCACTTCGTCTCTAGACACCTCTATGTGTTCTATGTTGTTCTCTGGAATTCTTATTGTATCTGGTTCCCTAAAGATTTCATTTTGTACAAACACACTTTGGAACTTTTCGTTTAGTGTTTCACACATTTCCTTTTCATCTTCCGTGAATCTATTTCCCATTTTCAACCTCTGAATATTATCCTTTACCTGCAATTTGTTGTTTATGAATTTATAGAATAGACCTGGTTCTGTTTTACATTTGTCCGCAATCCCTTTTTCAAAATTTCTTTCTGCCTCTCTCCTCACTGCCGTGTAGTTGTTTCTCGCATCTTTGTATCGCTGGTATGTTTGGGGGTTCGGCCTCTTCCTGTATTGATTCCATTTTTGTGTCTTTCGGTCTCTAGCCCTCTCGCAATTTCTATTGAACCAATCCTGTTTCCTAGTTCTGCATCTCTGTTTTGGTATAAATTTTTTTGTGCCTTTATCATATATTTCACAAAACTTGCCATACATCTCATTCACTTCCTTGCCTAGCATCAAGTCTGTCCAATTATACTCACTAAAAAAATTTCTAAGGTCACCATAATGTCCTCTCCTGAAGTCTGGTTTTTCAACTGCTTCAACCTCCTTATTTTCTTCCAGCTTATAACGCATTGCATACTTTATTCCCAAAAAGACATGGTCACTTTTACCCAAGGGAGGAAGGTACTGAATGTCAAATATCTCTTCCTCCTTCCTGGTAAATATCAAATCTAGCATGGAGGGAACGTCCCCTTCCCTCATCCTCGTAGCTTGTTTAACATGTTGATACAAGAATGTTTCCAGGATGAGGTCTACAAATTTACAGGTCCAAAAATCTTCTGTTTTAGCTTCATATGCTTCCCAGTCTATGGATTTCAAGTTGAAGTCACCGACTATCAACAGTCGTGATCTATCGTTATCCGCTCTCGCTATAATCTCTCTCATTATTGTTATAAGACCTTCACGTTTACTATCTAGCTCCTCCTTTGACCATGTGCTGCTTGGCGGTGGACTATATGCATTTATCATCATTAGTTTATCATCCTCATAGCAGATCTCTAGTGCTATTATGTCAACTTCTTGTGGATTGGCAGTCATTATTTCCTTCACCTTTAGGTGTTCTTTTACCAGCACAGCAACGCCACCGCCTTTCCTAATTTTTCTGTCCCGTCTCCAAATTGAGTAGCCCCTTGGGAATATGACCTCATTTAAAATTACATCTTCAAGTTTTGTCTCCGTGAGTGCAACAATGTCTGGTGTCTGCAGCTGTATTACATCACTTAACTCCAGTATCTTCGATCTCACTCCATCTATGTTGGTGTATGCAATCTTCAGGAACTTGTTCCCCCTCTCCTTATTCTTCACTCCCCCTCTCTCTATTGATTTTGTTGGTTTGCCTTTATGTACCACTTTACTGGTTTGCCTACCCCTATCACTTTGTAGAAAAAAGAATTTATTTCTTCTTCATTCCTGCTCTCATTTAAATGTTTTGCCTCGGCGAGGTTCAGTTTCAGCTTCTCTCTATCTTCTTTTGAAAGATCTCGTCTTAACGACCACCCTTTCCCATCCTCATCCCTTTGCAATTTTCTAGCATTCCTTAGTACTTCTTCCATCTGTTTGGCACCGTTTAGGGTGATCCTCAAAGGTCGATCTTTCCCTTTTACGTACCTGCCTATTCTCCTGTAGTCGCACACATTCTCTCTGTTTGTAAGACCTTCCACGAGGCCAACAATTTTATCTACTACTTTAGCTTCTTCTACAGCTCTTTCTGACCTAGATGTTATCGCCTTTTCTTTGCAGCCAAAAATGATCAGGGACTTACTCCGATCAACTGTGTTTTGCACCAACTTCGGGTTAGATGCCAATTCTTTCCTCACTTCTAGCCTAATGTTTGTTTTATCTTGGTTGCTGCAGTGTTTGACTTCCTTTACTGCTTCTTCTATTTTTTCCTTCTCCTTGGCCACTTGTGCATAAGTGAGTTGCATATCTTTCTTGCACTGTTCTATTCCCTGTGTAACTTCCTCCATCTGTGCTGACAAAAGCTGTTTCTCCTGTTGAATTTCCTTGCCTAACCTATTGTAGTCATTTATGTTTAAATTTACTTTAACTTCTTCCAAAGCTATTTTTAAGAGTTTATTTTCTTCTTCCATGGCTTTGCAATTTGTTTCCAATTGATTCTTATCCTTGCGCAAGTCTTTCACTAAACCCTCAAGACATAAAACTTTGCTATTCAAATGGTCATTACTTTCTTTCAGTTTACTAATTATTTCTACATGAGAGCTCACTATAGTATCTAAATTTACCAACTTGTTATGTAGACTGCTAATATCAATGCTTTCTTCATTGAATCCCTCAAAATCAAGCTCTGTTTTGTTTTTCCCCTTGCCAGTGGCCATCTTGAATGTTCTTCTCTGCATTGTAAACACTAGGGCAACTTTTTCTCATCCGATTTTTCACTTCCCTTAGCACTTTCCTGTTATCCACCTATTTTTCAAGAGCACTATACCTTTATGTTCTCAGGGACACCACTCACTACCATCAACCTGTACTACAATACTTAGGATTGTTGAAATATGCTGGAGCTCCTCTGCTGCAAGTGTTGACCCTAGGGGTGTCACCTTTTGAATCAAGTGTGTGTGTGTGTGTGTGTGTGTATGTGTGTAAGGTTTACGAAAAACTATTGTAATATGATTATTGTTAAAGGTACTAATGATTGTAAGTTTAAATGTAAGTTAGGAATACTGTAATGTAAGATACCCACCCTGGAACCACAAATCGAAGCTGTCTCTATTTTCTGCTTGTTACAACTTATAATAAAGTTGTTACATCTTGGTTTAACGTATTTATGACGTATTAGAACGTTGTTACAATTTGCTATATTAGTTGTTATAACTGTTTAGGAGGTGTTAAAACTTGTTCGAACGTTGTACCAACATCGTAGTTTCGGTGTGTGTTTGGCGGGGGTCAACATGTCTGAAATATGGGCATTGACAATGCTTTGGTGTATGTCCTGGACCATTATCAAGTAATTGTCCAGGACAGGTTAAATCACTTCCTTTATTTCCAGGCGAATGGGTCTGGGTGTCGAACTTTCAGCATGTCATTGTGATGTACTGTAATGTAGTCAGTAGTTCAACTGGACATAGGTAGCACTGGTCATGAAGTGAGTAATTTCATTTGATGAATGTCATAATATTTTACTTTACAATGTATAAATGCTGCTCAATGATGTTTTGATGTTTTGTAGTATGTTAATTCACAATGTTTTGATGTTCTGAAGTATGTTAATTCACAATGTTATTGCTGCTCAACAACGTTTTAATGTTCTGTAGTATGTTTTCATACAATTAAACTTTTTAAATGAATTTAATTCTTTACATTATTTTGGAACAGTTGTAGCAGCTACACAGTTAAGGACATTGTATTTTAATTTAGGAAATGGTTGCGCTTTATTGGAGCTTCATTTAAATTTGAAGTAAATGAAGAGACGAGTAACACCAACTACTGTATATATATATTTCATACTCAAAAAACTCAAGTACTCTCTACAGTACTCAAAGTACTGTAGAGATTTAAAAAATACAGAAAACCATTTGTTTAATTATTTTATACATTGTGACAGTGTGGGCTTTGTGTATCAAGAAGTATATTTTGTAGGTCCCTCTAGTTTATTGTACAATAATGTTCTTCAGCTCATTCTCTTGATTTACCACTCTGTAATACAGTAAATGCTGTAACTGTTTTGTAACATACAAACCTAAGCAACCAAGGCGAGTTGCTAAGTAATCCAGGCCGATGTAAAGAAAATGTCAATATTAAGGTACTTCAGTTTTACTAATATGTCACATTTTGACATTGTTAGATTCCATACAAAGTGTGTTATTAGCTTAAGTTTAATAATAATGGTATTATAAGGGGGTGGTGTGGAGGGGGTTGGGAGAGGTCTCTTTGTACGTGCACTGAAACTTGGTTATTAGAACCAACCTGATATTCGATTACCATTGAACAGAGGTCCCAACCACTCCCTGACAGAACGAACAGCTGACCTCGGCAGCCACACTCCTGCTACTGTCGGTGGACCAGCAATGGACATTGGAGTGCTTGCAATTATTTAGGAGATCCCCCAGCTAAATATTCATGACTGACTGCATATGGTAAAACTTTTACCATATGCAGATGTAAGAAATTTTACCATATGCTGACTGCATGTAGTAGTAGGCATCCATCAGTCTCAGGAGACTATATAGTTGCGCTCTGGTTGTTGGTCTGGAGTGGCCTCACCAGGGCGCAAAGCCAGGGTAGGTTGATTTGGGGGAGAAGCAGTTACCCAGGCAGCAGGTCCCCCCCTCTCCAGCAGGTCCCCCCCATGTGAAGTTTTACCATATGCAGTCAGTCATGAATATTTAATATGGTGTTTGTGTAACGTGTTTATATTGTATGTCTGTAGATATGGGGGAACCAGTGATATTTGTTCTAGGGGATTTTACATATTTTGAAATAAAATTCTTTTAATAATGTGTGCTTTTATGTACTCAGATTGTTCACATCCTTGTGTTTTAAGGTTTAGACGAGTGCATTATATGTTGCTCATTTAGTTTATATAAATTATTACTATTATCCAATTTTTTACTTTTATCATGTGAAGAGGCACTGAGCATATCAACCTACCTACATACCTGTTCATTGCATTTTGGAGATTTCAAAGATCAATGTCCCCATGGCTCAGTCTCTGACCAGGTCACATGGTTGCTGGTCTGATCAATCGGGTTGTTCAATGCGGCAGCTCATAGCCTGACGTACGAGTCGCAGCCTGGTTGATCGGATATCTTGTGAAGGTGCTTGTCGCGTTCTCTTTGGAACACTTTGAGAGGTCGGCCAGTTATGCCCCTTACGTGTAAGGATGCCAAAGAAAATATTGCACCACTAATGTAACAAACACTGAGGGTGGTAAAAACTACTCCCACCCATTCAGTGTGTTATACACATTGCATAACATGACAGAAAACTAATACCGTGCTACCACATTCCAACAAATAATATACAACAGCACCATTCTGCCTCGTAATACCCTTAAGGGTACCATGCCCGAGCCTGGCCCCCAGGCCGGGCTAAATGCAACCAAGTATACCCACTTTAATAGACTTCTTGTTTGGGTCACTGGATCACTCACCTTAAAGGGCTGAGATGTGTGGATAGATTGTGTGTCCAGACTGGGCATCAGGCGAACTGCAACTTCTCAGCTGCCTCGCTTACATGGGGCCCAGGATACAGCCTTCTGTAAGACACTGTGATAGGCAGCCAGGCCCAAGATTTATGCCCTCTGGAGGATCTGCTGTACCTTGGAGGAGAGCTTCCTGATGGTCTCACAGCTCTTGCTGGCTCTACTCGGTTGTCTCCTACGATGACTATTTCTCCACAACTGCCATTAATGTGGTGGTGGTCTCCTATTGTGTACAACTCGCCATTGACTACAATCCCCTCAATGCCCGTAATGACAGCAGTGTAGGCCTTATGGCTATTCAAGGGAAGCCGTGGCATTGCACTTGGTTCCATCTTATTTATTTATTTATTTATTTATTTATTTATTTATTTATTTATTTATTTATATACAAGAAGATATATATTGGGTTTATGAGAGTACAGAGCATTGAAGTTATACATTCTTGTAGAGCCACTAGCATGCATAGCATTTCGGGCAGGTCCTTAACCTAACGAGTAATTTTAAGAAATTAGCAAAAGTAGAAAATGTTTACAGGTACATTGTAAGAAAATATAAAAAATACATTGAAAGAAAGTATAAAGATGCATTGTAGGAAGGTATAAAACTTATGCACCCTTTTTGCATAAGAAATTTATAAGAAATTTGACAGGATTATGCAGGCGATGAGTCACAATAACGTGGCTAAAGTAAGTTGACCAGACCACACACTAGAAGGTGAAGGGACGACGACGTTTCGGTCCGTCCTGGACCATTCTCAAGATCGACTTGAGAATGGTCCAGGACGGACCGAAACGTTGTCGTCCCTTCACCTTCTAGTGTGTGGTCTGGTCAATTGACAGGATTAGTAGGTACATTAAAGTAAATTTGAGGGTTATCCCCTTAACCCCTTATATACAAGATGATAGCAATGATTACAATGGTAAAGTTATATAGCTTAGCTTCAAACACAGTACTGGGGAATTGGGTAGCACAAGATACAGTGCGAGTTTAAAGCACTAGGTAGGAAACTATGCAGATGAAATTAGGTACTTTTTTTTTTTTTAATAAGGCAAGAGTTGGACAATTTTTCAATTCGTTAGGGAGTGAGTTCCATAGACGAGGCCCCTTTATTTGCATGGAGTGTTTATACAGATTACATTTGACTATGGGGATACTGTATCAAAGAAATATTTATTTCTGGTGTGGTGATTATGGGTTCTATTACATGTGTCCAGGAAGAGTTTCAGAACATGGTCTGCATTTAAGAACAGGATTTTGTAAATGTAGATGGTACAAGAGAATGTGTGAAGTCAGTTTATGTTTAGCATGTTTAGGGATTTAAACAAGGGGGCTGAGTGTTGTCTGAAAGCAAAGTTTGTTATTGTTCTGATAGCAGATTTTTGTTGGGTGATGATGGACATGAGGTGGTTTGCAGTGGTTGAACCCCATGCACAGATACCCTAATTAAGATAGGGATAGATTAGTGCATAGCATAGTGAAAGGAAAGCAGAGTTAGGTACATAATATCTGATTTAAGAGAGTATAGTATACCAACTGTTTTAGAGACTTTCTTAGTTATGTGTTGTATGTGGGTGCTGAAGTTGAGTCTCTTGTCTAGGAATAGGCCAAGGAACTTTCCATCATTTTTATTGCTGATGTTAACATCATAAGTGAACTTTTTTAAATTCATTATTTACAACATTATTTAATATATGTGGGTTGGGGTCTGAGTAGATGAGGGTAGTATCATCAGCAAATATATGTGCTTTAATATACCTACAAATTTCTCTCATTTTTTTCTTGCTATGTACCTGTTATCATTTTTATAAATTTTGCTAGTTTGAAACCTACTACTTGAAATTAAAAGAACCTACTTGAAATTTTCTCAGATTAAGGACCTGCTCGAAACGCTCGCGTACTAGTGGCTTTACAAGAATGTAATTACTATGCTATGTATCCTCACAATCCCAATGTACCTTCTTGTATATATATAAATAAATAAATAAATAAATAATATAGGTTTAAGAATGTTAGAGACATTAGGAAGATCATTGATGTATATAAGAAATAGGAGAGGTCCTAGGATGCTGCCCTGTGGCACTCCTACGGTTAGAATGGGAGAGGTTATATCATGGATGGCTACATATTGGTGTCTGTCACGAAGATAGGATCGTATATATAGTTCAGGGCAAGGCCTTGGATTCCATAATGGTGGAGTTTAAGTAAGAGGTAATTGTGAGTATTACTTTTTTCAGGTTAATGAAGAGTGCAATCAGAAACTCATTTTTGTCAAGGGCTGAGTAGACTATTTCAATCAGACTAATAATTGCATCATTGGTACTCTTTTTTGGGAGCAGAAGCAAACTGACAGGGGCCAAGTATATCGAATTTTATGTTGGCATAAAGTTGTTTGTAAACAATTTTTCAAATATTTTTGATAATATGGGTAGGTTTGATATTGGTCTGTAATTGTTTGTCTGCTTGATTGCCTCCTTTATGAACTGGCATCACTCGTGTTTTTTTTAAGGATATCGGGGAAGGTGTGACACTAGAGATTTGTTGAACAGCAGAGCTATGGGTAGCACAAGGGCATGGGAGGCACTCTTGTATACCCTGGATGGTATTTCACTAATGTTCCCAGCTTTGGTTTTTAGTGTGTGAATGATGGACACAACATCTGTTGGGTTGACTGGTGAAAGGAGAAGAGAGTTTGGATAGCTGCCTGAGAGATATGTTAACATGTGTCTGAATCTGTGGGATTTTTCTGGCAAGGTTAGTACCAACTGATGAAAAGAAGCTATTAAATTCAGTTGCAGGTGTATAACCATCCTTGGAAATGTTTATCTGGTTATGTAAGTATTGTTTAGCTCCTAGGATGTTAGAGATGGTTTTCCATGTGCTTTTCATGTTGCCTTTTGCTTCTTTGAATCTACTCCCATAATAGGAAAGTTTTGCTTTTATTATACTGGTAAGCATTGATGAGTACCTCTTAGCTACTTCCTTTGTAACTAGGCCAATCCTAAGTTTTTTTTATATTCATGTTACTTGTTGATTGCTTTGAATATGCCACTTGTGAGCCATGGATTGTTTATTCTTTTGTCAGTTACTTGCTTGGTAAGGAGGGGATAATGAGTGTTGTAGAGGCTTAAAGTTTTGGAAAGGAAGAGGTTAGCTAAAGAATTTATATCCTGTGTATTATTGAATTCACATTCCCAGTTAATATTGTAAAGTGTATTTGTGAGGTTGTCTATTGCTGCTTGACTGTGTAACCTAAAGGTAACTTTCTTGTTTTCTGGTGGTGTTATGTCAATGTTTGTTATGAGGAAGGTAGGATAGTGGTCAGTTGTTCTGTCAGTGATTATACCAGATGCAAAGGGAGCTGTTATGTTAGTCTATAAGTGATCCAAGGTAGTAGCAGATGTCATTTTGCTAGATTTAGTTTTGTTTGATTCACCTACATGACCCAGATACTTTTATTTGTTGATCCCCAGCTTCATATTCACCTGCTTCTGTTCATAGGCACTAATGTTACCTTCTGACCCGAACCATCTGGCCTACTCCATGTTTCTTCTGGGGAACCCTATCGGCTCCCTGAAGAACATACTGATTAAGTACCATACTACTTAGAAGTCATCAGTCACAATTCTTGTTGCCTAACGAGGACCATAACCCAAAACCTGGCCCCTTCAGAGGCGCAGATAGCAATGGCCCATGAACACTTCACATTTAAAGTTTATCATCTTGCCATCGGCCATGGAAGGCACCCAGAATGGTAGGTAAATCAAAACAAACCACTGCATGGTTTAGCAGTCCTTATGGTGCAGAGGTAAAACACTCGCCGGGCACTTCGCAAGCGATTTGGCCTGGGTTCATATCCTGGCTTAGGAAGTTTGAATAGGTGTCAGTCTTTAACTGTAGCCTCTGTTCACCCAGCAGTGAATGGGTACCTGGTGGTTAAACAATTTGGCGGATCGTATTCCAGGGAAAATCAAGATTAAGGACCTGCCCGAAATGCTTTGCATGCGAGTGGCTTTACAAGAATGTAAGAACACTTGTATATATAAATAAAAAAAATACTCGCAAAGTATCAAAAGAACTCTGCTTTTAAAAATTAATGTTAACAAACGACAAAAACTTCATTAACCTGAACCCCCCCCCTCCCCTGCTAATAGGCTGCACCCACCTCGTTTGGGGAAGGAGGAAGCCGGCTCGGGTCAGCTGGGCCGCCAGGTCAGTTCTGGAATGATGTACAACTGCCGGCCAGAGGGAGTGAGGGAGAGTGTCAGGGAGTCTCCAGCGCCTCGTCCAGAAACTGGCATTTCATTACATTCATCGCTGGTTTTCTGTGGGGGAGCCCCATCGGCTCCTTGAAGCTAATCGCCCACAGAGCAGGACAAAACAGGAAAACTCGCAGAAGCACCACATTCCACATATGACGGGATACATATCATAGACACTGCCCTGTGGATGCTGCCACAGAGCAGCATCCTAGGACCTCTATTTCTTATACGTCAATGATCTGTCTAATATTTTTTAACATTCTTAAACCTATATTGTTAATGCTGATGTTTGATAAATATTGTTTGCTGATGATACTACCCTCATCTGCTCAGACCACAACCCACACACTAAATAATGCTGTAAACAATGAATTAAAAAAAAAGTCCACTTATTGATGTCAACCAATAAACAAACACTAAACATAAAAAAGACCTACTACATCTTATTTGGAAGCAAATCAACAAATGCAGTTCAGCTTCAGAGACAATGTTAACATCAGCAATAAAAGTGATGAGAAGTTCTTTGGCCTATACTTAGACCAGAGACTCAACTTCAACACCCATATACAACTCATAACTAAGAAAGCCTCTAAAACGGTCGGTATACTTTATAAAGTAAGATATTATGTTCCCCACTCTGCTCTCTTCTCATTATACTAGGAGCTAATTTATTCCTATCTTACATACGGTATCTGTGCTTGGGGTTCAACCACTGTAAACCACCTCAAGCCCATCATCACCCAGCAAAAATCTGCTATCAGAACAATAACAAATTCTACTTTCAGACAACACTCAGTCCCCCTGTTTAAATCCCTAAACATGCTAAACATAAACTCACTCTACACATTCTCTTGTGCCATTTAGATTTATAAAACCCTGTTCTTAAATTCAAATCCTGTTCTGAAACTCTTCCTTGACAAATGTAATGGAACCCATAATCATCATCTATGCAAATAAAGGGACCTAGTCTATGGAATTCACTCCCTAATGAATTTAAAAGCTGTCCAACCTATGCCTTACTCAAAAATAAAACCAAAAAGTACTTAATTTCATCCTCATAGTTTCCTACCTAGTGCCTTAAACTCGCACTGTATCTTGTGCTACCCACTTCCCCAATATATGTGCCTAAGCCATTCAACTTCACCATTACAATAACTGCTATCATCTTATATCATGGTTGTTATATTGAACACATATTTTACTACATAATACCTAGAAATAATCATCAAATTATACTACAATGTACCTGTTGATAAACCT
Organism: Procambarus clarkii; assembly: GCF_040958095.1. Lineage (NCBI taxonomy): Eukaryota > Metazoa > Arthropoda > Malacostraca > Decapoda > Cambaridae > Procambarus > Procambarus clarkii. The sequence goes on from NC_091195.1 coordinate 28,121,480, forward strand.
CAAATTTTACTATAATGTACCTACTAATCTTCATCAAGTTTCCTTACAATGTACCTGTTAACATTTCTCAGTTTTGCTAGAAATTACCTACTTAAAATTATCTGTAAGATTAAGAACCTGCCCGAAATGCTATGCGTGTTAGTGGCTTTACAATAAATGTGAAAACATCACTGCTATGTACTCTCATAAACCCAATGTACCTTCTTTTATACAGTATATATAACTAATCCAGTCGAATCCGTGGTGCATAAAGCAGCTTTATCCTTCCCACCAGGATCAGCAGGTGGGCTCACAGGACTAAGACCCAACCACATCAAACAAATGCTCAACCCTGCACTGGGAGACATTGCACAGGGCCTCCTGGTGGAACTTATTAGATTCGCCAACACATGCCTAGCTGGCAAAATACCAGAGACCATACAGCCTCCCTTTTTTTGGCGCTTCACTCTGTGCCCTGAGGAAAAAGGATGGAGGAATCAGACCAAATGCTGTGGAACAATTCACTCCGGCACCTCATCACTAAGGCTGCTGCTAGAACAGTTAGCCAGGCAGCAGCAGTCATGCTGAAGCCAAAACAGCTCGGGTTTAGCATTCCCCAAGGGTGTGAGGCAGTTGCTCATGCAGCTAGAGCCTACATTGCCAACATTACAGATAGAAAAACCCTGATAAAACTGGATTTCAAAATTGCTTTCAATCTGGTAAAAAGGGATGTAGTACTCAGTGCGATTCATTGTTTTTTTCCTTCTACCCGTTTGTTAACTCATGTTACAGCAAGAATCTAACTCTGTCATTCGGGGAACATGAAATTTAATCACAAGGTGTCCAAGAGGGCGACCCTCTTGCTCCTTCTCTTTTCTGCCTAGTCATCAAGGAAGTCATCAAATAACCTGTCCAGTGAGCTTGTTATAAGTGTTGGCTGCTATGGGGGATCTAGTATTATATTGGTGTAGGGTCAGCAGTTAGAATCAGGAGGTATCACCATTAAGGGAGATCATAAAGGTCCGGCCCCCAATAAAAATATAAAACAGTAATACTTATAGTGGCTTTCTGAAAATGTCAGCCTAGAGGTAGATCATTGATCTCCTACACAGGAAGAATGGATATTCCTTTAAAACTAACTTTTTATTAAACCCTCTTAACAACTCCCCATATACATTCGCCACAATAACAATAATTACTTTACCCCACTATCTTACGTTAAAAGCCTTGGTCCACATAAGCAGGATACAAGGTTTTACAATGAGCACAAGCTAGGGTAAAGTCTACTAGGCAAGGGACACTAGCAAGGACTCTGCCAAGGGTCCATAGAATTACCCAAATCGGCCCAAAACTACACAAATCGTCCTAGCATTACGTAAGTAATGAAGAAATATGGTATATTTACTTACTATAATGTTGGTGCTACACGTAGAACATGATCAAACCTATTTTTACTCTGAAATAATCTAATTTCATAACGAAATGAGACGTAAATAAGTGAGAGGTGACGCCATAGGAAGTCGACGGTCCAAGCGACAATTATGTGGAGCGACTTATCCAAGATATATGGTCGCCTGGAGAGTGTTTGCTGCCATATCAGCCTCCTGTACACAGAGATCCAGTCGTCGTACATACATGTATGTATGAGTGTGTGTACATGTGTATACAACATTAATAATTTTGTAACTAGCGTCAAACACTGTTACTTGCTTAGCTAACCGAACTAGAGGGTTCAGTTCCTGAACCGATTATGTGTCTCTGTAATCCTTTACACCACCGCCCACGGGATGGGTATGGGGTGCATAATAAAGAAAGAAATAGAAGAAATTTAAATTGCATAATACGGTTATTGACATTCAATAATAGTAAGATAAGTTTTGATATTAAGTTTTTAAGTAAGATAAGTTAAGATAAGTTTTAAGTAAGATAAGTTAAGATAAGTTTTAAGTAAGACAGTTTTGATATTCCTAGAGTACGAGTTAATCAAACTAGAAATGCTCTACAAATCAAGGGACCCAGAATGTGGAATGACCTTCCCAACCATGTTAAAGACTGTACCTCTCTCAACCAGTTTAAGATAAAAACGAAGCTATACCTAATAAATTCTCTGTAACCTACCTTACCCTTCTATTGTCAACCAATGTCTGTTTTTTTTCTTTAAAGAGCGCTTTTTGTCGACATAATTGTATTTGTGCTGCTTTTTCATCTATGTTTTCATTTCTTGTTTTCATTCTACTCATTATGCTCAATTAGTATTAAGCTTGTCATTTAAGTTTATCATGCCCGAAACGCTTTGCGTAATAGTGGCTTTAGGCATTGTATGTACTAGCTCTACCTATAAGTCAACCAATCTTTGTAAAAATTTATTGTATGTATGTACCTTACCTAAATAAACATTTTATTTTTTTTTTTATTTTATAAATCAATGAGGACCAAATGGGAGACCAGTGATCAGATGAATATTACAGACTCAAGGGTAGCCTTCTCTTCTTGTATATAAATGAAAAAATAAATTAGTTTGTTTAATTCTAATGCTTGTAGGCGAGAACAGGTGTGAACGCCAGCTAGCGCACAAGTACATGAGCGCCCAAAATACTTTTTTTTTTTTTTTTTTTTTTTTGAGATATATACAAGAGTTGTTACATTCTTGTAGAGCCACTAGTACGCGTAGCGTTTCGGGCAAGTCCTTAATCCTATGGTCCCTGGAATACGATCCCCTGCCGCGAAGAATCGTTTTTTCATCCAAGTACACATTTTACTGTTGCGTTAAACAGAGGCTACAGTTAAGGAATTGCGCCCAGTAAATCCTCCCCGGCCAGGATACGAACCCATGACATAGCGCTCGCGGAACGCCAGGCGAGTGTCTTACCACTACACCACGGAGACTGCATTCGGGTGTGTTTTACACAAAAGACATGTACAGACAGGCGTGTGGCTTCTGACTTCTTTTTTATTGATTAATATTAAATATTAGGCGCTTACCTATAATAGTTATCATTATATGCAAGTATAACTATCACATAATAAATATAAAAGGAGTTTATCAAAAAACTGACAGAAGTGTTGTGTTTTGTGCGTTGTATCGTGTTTGTGGGCATTCGGGTGTGTTGTGTTTACGCTGGCGGGCGGCGTCCTTACCAACTCCGGATTATGTCTATTACATCACTAAACTTCATTTAATAACTATATGCCTGTTAAATAGAAGATTTTAATTGTTAATAGCATTATATTGTCGTTTTAATATGGAACACGTACACATATGCGAAACGTCTAAAGCTGGTGTCCGAAGTGGTAAAAATATTAGTGTGCGATGTTGTCAATGTACGGAGTGTCTTGTATCATAGGAATTACCGTTTGTCGTGGCGCCATCTATGTTTTGACAGCAGTACTACTAATGTTCCCACGTTATGTGATGATCGCTATACGGGTGTTGCGGTCAGTTGCTCTTCTATATATGTTTATGGACAACGTAGGTGATTTGAGGCAATTTGCGGCCAGAGTGAAATAGTATCCACGCGGTGAGTGATGGAGGAGGATATATACTGCTGTGTACTCGACCAGCGGGTGAGAGGTAAGTTATATCGAACAATTATGGGGAATAGATGGGTTATTTTAAGCGTAGAATGTCAGGTAACCGGTAACTACACAGATGGGGTAGTGTTTTTTTGTCTTTATTTACTAAAGTGGAACATTACATTATGCCTTTAGCTGAACAAGTCTACTGGTGGGAGAAGTAGACGGGTTTTATGAAAGTATTTTACCTAAATATATATTTGTATTTGGTTAACTAGTTCAGCCGTTACCAGGGAGGGTGTTCCTTTAATCTAATCTAAAAATTCTAGCCGGACAAAGTGATTAAATAAAGAAATTGAATAGAACGAAGTGGTTTGCCAGGGTGCTTAACATTTAGTTTAGTTAACTTACTTTGCAGGCCATGCTTAAAGAATGCAAGTTTATCATATTGAATTTATCGTAGTTTTACTGCATTTAATATACCGTTTTTACCCTATTTAATTATGTCGGGTAAAGGCCGGTCGTGGAAAGTTCCTAATATAGCAAGTTTTAAAGGAAAAGTTTGAGTTAACTTTAACGCTTAAGTTAGTGACCAATTAGCTTGGTCTATTGTGAGGAAAGTTACTATATAGAATCTAACATTGCAAGTGCCATTTCTCTACTCTTTTTGAGAAACATGACTAGATACATGAATCGCATAGTTTTATTACTAAATGTTCATGGATTAGGTTGCATAGTTGAGGAAGTAGTGATAAGGTTTGTGATTTTGTGTACCTTGACTTCAGCAGAGATTTTGATAGTGGCGCAAAATTGATAGGGGCTCGGATCATTGGGAATTCTGACTGAAGTTGATTAAGTCATGGCTATACCAAAAGAAATTAGTATAAATGGGGTTAAGTTGGGAGAAGTGTTGTAAGTAGTGCCTAAAAGCTCTCCTTGGACCTCTGTTATTCGCAAGATTATGGTTTAGACTGCAATAGTTGCAGAATTGGCAAATAAAAAATACCGATGCCCTATATAGTTTTGAAATGGTTAAGACTACCAGATGCAGTTTAATGCTGACATATGTAAGGTTTGGGGGCTAGGTAAAGATGAGATAGATGGTGTAGATTGTTAAGAGTATTAAATTTTTTGCAGGTGGTAAATTCTCCCCGAGCTGGCACTGCTCTCCAGCCTGGGATGTTGATTGGTTAGTCTTCAACTGCCTCCCAACATGGTAGTGAGGTCCTGAGCTGACATGCAGTGAGGAACGTGGAAAGCTTCCTGAATTGGCACATGGTATGCCTCCCTTTCAAACCAGCAGCTGGCACAAATGTTCCAGCTAACATCAGAATAGTGGATGAAGCCCACACTAAAATGTAAGTGGTACAGTAAATGGACACCCCCCCGCCTCTTGACACTTAACAGTTGGGAGGAAGGGGGGGGGAGAAAGTGTGGATTATAGTTCTATTGCTACAGAATCTTTTGCCATAAAAACTTCTGCTTTTAATAAATATTTCTAATTTTAATATTAGTTGGCTTGCATGGTGTATTAATCATTCCTTTGGCAGAACTGTAACTAAATTGTTCCCACAAAACATTTAATCCATTAACAGCACTGTATCAGGTTCATAAAGAAATTTATAATAAAGACCAAGTGTGGTCATAAGTGCTGCAGATGGGGGAGATAGAACCTTACACCTGCAGAAGTGTGGTGATAACTGGAGAGAATATGGCCTTGTATAGTTGCTAGTGTAAATATTACTAAATTTAGTAAAATCACATTGTCTTGGTAGTATAGTTGGGTTAATTATGAATTTTCAGACTAAAAAGCTTGGTACATAATTCAACAGAATAAATTTGTCCCCCTAGTAGTAAGCAGTGGTTGCAAAAGAAGAATTTGTATATATAAATTTTGTATTGCTTTTATTCAAATGTTATACATGGTTAAATTAAAGTTTTTGCAATGTTCCAGAAAAATGTTCATGACTAAAGTTGTTGGAAAATAAAATTTGTATAGGATGTTGACTTGAAATGACTATAGCTTTGTTTGTAATTAATAAAGATGGGACAAAGATAGTTAGTGTGGCATTTAAAACGGCAACTGTTAAACTGGTGGTTCAGGTATGAACAAAATAACATCGCTATGCAAATAACTTTTTAGTAATATTTGCTGTTCACATGACAGGTTGTGGAAGGTCCTGACAACAAAGAGCTGCAGGAAAATACTTGCAGATCTACAGTAAGTAGTGTTGTGTACATTGGAATTAGAGGGTAGAAGTTAATTGCTAAAAACCTATTAAATATTAGGGTATGGAAATTGAATGGGTATGGAAGTCTAGGCTTAGGCTAGTGGGTACCATATCTGCAAGTTTAGTCCTTTCAGGAATGTATTGAATAGAATGGTATGTTGAAATTGTGAAAATTGTAATGTGGGGCATTAGATCTTAAACAGCATAGTTGAGGGTGTTTTTATTAATAAAATTTTAATGAAATATAAATCTTTAGTTAACATTAAATGTTTGTTAAATAAGCTTTAATCTATAAATGTATAACACTGTTAAGGGTAATCATGAGTCAAATAAAGTTAATGGCAGGAAAAGTTTTGTTCTAAGTGATGGTATTTTTTCCTTGAAAGTAAAAAAAATATTCAGTGTTTACTTTAGCTTGGTTTTAAATTTATAGTTTTCCAGAATGTGGTTTGGAAAGTCCAGAAGTCCCTCTGTCAAACAGAATCGGGCGAGTTGTAGTAAAGGTTAATCTGAATAGATTTGCATAAAAGTAAAAAAATAGTAATAACTTAAACAATATAGCATTGGCTAAAGATAAATGTAAATTGCCATTGAAGTGCAGTTGTGGATAGTTTCTCAAATGACATTTACTGAAACTTGGCAAATTGATGCCATATATATTTATATTGCTAAATTAGATCTTTACTACTGCTACTAGAATATGTAGGAAAGGTAAATTCCTTAAAGAAATTTTTTTCATCTGAATTTGTAAACTACTGAATGATGATTTGAAAAGTAAAGCAAGATTGGCTTTAAATCTGAAATTAATTTGTTGAAATATTTTTCAGGTGAAAGTGATTATGATGCATGGACTGGCTTGGAGTGAGTCTCCTTTACTCTACAAAAGTGGGTGAGTTTGAATTTGATGTTTTAGCTATATCAATGACCTAATCTTAATTCTCTTATCTAGTCCATTTATAGGTGTGTAACCATGTCCTACTGTTACAACCCACAGGGGATGATGCAGTTTGTACTGATCCTACCCCATTTCATAAAAGGGGACCAGGCAGTCCTGCAGATTTCCCTGGCTTGGCTTTTTCAGGGCTTTGCTCTACTACCCATTGAATAGATGGACTAGATTTGCATAGGTTTAGGGACCCTTAACAATGGTTACATTGTTAATTCTCACAGGGCTTGTTTGCATCTAAAACTTTAGTGCCTGGCATGCATTGTACAGTGAAGCATATGTACAATGTGTTGGTGGCACTAAAGCGGTGGATGTAATTCACCCATTCAGGGAACAAGCTCTGCACTAAAATCAGAGGAAGGGATAGGCCTGGCTGAGCCAATCTTAAAAGATTGGCTGTTAGGATTTTTTGGGCTTATTAGGCATTGGTGATAATAAAAGTAGTGTCCCTGTTTAATGTTTAGTTTTCTTTTACAGGTGATTGTCTCTGGAGTTGTCTTAGCCTTTTGGATCTTCTGTTCATCTAGGAGCATCTGTCCCACAACCTGAAACAGTAATAAATATTAGATGTATTATAAATACTATATGTAAAACTTGTTAAATAAAACAATTTTAATGAAACTACTTTATATACCTTATCCTGAAATTATGCTGGAAATTATTGTTTACATTGATGCAATGTTTAAACATCTAAATTTTTTTTACTTTGAAAATAAATACTTGGTAAAATTTACACCTATTTGTAACTTGTTACATAGGTGCATGCAAAATGCATTGAAAAGATGTAAAAGTGGACTACCTATTCAATTTATGTAAACTAACAAATATTGCAAATTAGTCTGAAATATTAAATATTGACTAAAGTTTCTTCCACTTTGTTTTCATATTTGAAAGTAAATTTAAAGCTATGCAACACCTAAGCTTTGTACAAATTATGATTAACAATGACCTTTAGTTAATTTAAATTTACAAAACATTTGAAAAGTGACACTGAAGCATCTATTCAACATGGTTTTCACAGTCTTTGATTAAATTTGTTACCAAAGCTCTTAAATGATTTGTCTGCCAAACTCGTCAGATATTCTGAAATATTTTACCTAGATTAAAACCATCATTGTTTGAAAGGGCAAAACAGGTTACTGTCAATTAGTTTGACCTAACATCTGCAAGGTCCTGAAGGAATGGAATTTTTTCTTGTAAAACTGTTTGCTAAAAACAAACCCTGCCTAATGAACCTGCTCATTTTTTTTAGAAATAGTAATTGCAACATTACCTAAGGCCATTGTTTTAATAGCCAAAGTACCAAATGAAAGACCAAGAAGCAACAAACAGGTACATGGTAGAAAGGACCCTTTCATTTGTTAAAGAAATGACTGGGAAAAATGCTGTCATACCACAAGGGGTCTTAACCATTATCATATACATCACTGACATTAATCTAAATATTACCAACCACAAAAATTGCTAATAACATGTTATAAAAAAAATAAAGAATATAATATTGAGGCCTTAATGCAGATCTCTAACTCTACAAATAGTAACAAGACTGGCAGTTTCTTAATATAAAACAGAAAAAAATCCAAGACCTTGCACATGAGCCAGAACAATCCATATCACAACTACCACATTAAAATGAAACAACAATGAAGGTAAGGTAATTACCAAAAGAAGGCACCAAACCGGGAAGGCCATGTAGCACAATCAGAGGGCGCTAAATATCACCAAGAATGCCAATACGAGAACAAAAACGCATAAGGCGAACGATATCAAAAGTATCCGATTCACCTAGAATTCTATCGAGGGACGGTCGGAAAGCAAGACACACGCTCGTCCTGGAAGTCAGGACATTCAACAAGGATATGCACAACTGTAAGAGGGACAACGCAAGTCGGACAATAAGGAGCAGGGCGGCGCTCCATTAAGTGACCGTGGGTTAAGCGGGTATGACCAACCCACAGCCGTGCCAAAGCAGTGTCCCACTGCCGGTTACGGTGGTAGGAGGAAGGCCACGGGGACACACTAAGTTTGAGAGTACGCAGCTTGTTACCAACCACAGAGGACCAACAACCCTGCCAACGGGGAAGAATGAATAACAGGATTAAAGTCGGAATAAGGAATACCTTTACGGGAGATGGGACAAGAACGGATAGCTTCCTTAGCGGCAGCATCCGCACGCTCATTGAAACACCAATATGGCTGGGAACCCAGCAAAACTCTACTGATTTAAATTTACTAGAAATAAGAAACAGCCAATGTTGAATCTCAATGACCACCGGATAGACAGGATTAAAGGACCCTAGAGCCATGAGGGCACTACGAGAATCAACTACAACCACAAAGGAGGAATGAGAATGAGAAAGCAAGAGACAAAGAGCATAGAGAATAGCATAAAGTTCTGCCGTAAAGACGCTAGCCTCCGAAGGGAGGCGACACATGTAAGTACGGTCAGGAAAAACAACAGAGTAGCCCACACCGTCCGCAGACTTAGACCCATCAGGGAAGATGGAAATAGAGTGGGAGTGCGAAGAAAAGTGATCAAGGAAGAGGCTTTTCAGAATTGTAGGAGGGGTAAAGGCTTTAGTAATACAAGTCAAGGACGTACAAAACTTGGGAAGGGGGACTCTCCACGGAGGTAATGAGGGAACAATACGAGGAGAAACATTAGAAATATGAACAGAAAGAGAATCCTGTAAGCGAGATAACTGGACAGAAAGTGGGAGACAATGAAGAGGAACAGGAACCACAGGAGGAGGAAAAGTCAATGCACGACAGAGGCGAGAGGAAGGATGTTGGAAGGACCGCGCACGATAGAGAAGACAGTAGCGATCACGGCAGTCCTGAAGAGAGAGAAAGCCAGTGTCAACATACAAACTAAGGGCGGGAGTCGAACGAAAGGCACCAGAGCCGAGACGCAACCCAGTATGGTGCAAAGCATCAAGACGGCAAAGAGTAGAAGGAGAAGCAGAAGAGTATGCAGGGCAACCATAATCGAGTTTAGACAGGACGAGAGAGGAGTGCAAATAGAGGAGCATGCGCCTATCCGCTCCTCTATTTGCACTCCTCAAGAGTAGAAGGAGAAGCAGAAGAGTATGCAGGGCAACCATAATCGAGTTTAGACAGGACGAGAGAGGAGTGCAAATAGAGGAGCGTGCGCCTATCCGCTCCCCAAGAAGTATGGGACAAAACCTTAAGGAGGTTAAGGGCCTTAGAGCATTCAACTCGGAGGCAAGAGATATGGGCTGACCAAGACAAACGAGTGTCAAAGACTAACCCCAAAAGTTTCGCGGAATCCCTGTAAACAATGAGATGACCATAAAGCAACAACAATGAAGTAAAGGTCCTTTCAGTAAGAATCTATCATTCACTGAAAGTTGCTGCAGTTAAAAATAAAAGAAAATACAAGTCCCTAGAAATAAACAAGCAACCTTTTTGACTAAGGAAAAGAAGGTAGTTATTCTACTGTATAAGTCTAAGTATTCACTTAGATAACTGTATCCAAGCATAGAGGTTCCCCCCCCCCCCCCTTCCCTTTCAGAAAAACATCTACTTTCGAAAAAGTTTAACATTGGCCAACAAAAATGATTCCAGAACTAAATTGCCTAATACCAGGAACAACTGAGAGCCATGACAAACACTGCAACCCTCTCCTACCCCCAAGTCTTATGCTATTTATGATCCAAGGTAATTTGAGATACTATACTCTACTTCCTACAGACGAGTCTAGTGAGAGGGTGATCTCCTGGCGCTTAAATTGAAGCACGATACAGGTGTCAACGAACATCAGTCAGCCCACTTGTCAGCACAGTGGATAACTAATGACATCATAATTTGCAGTGTTGTATGCCTCCCTGTGGCCATTTAAATCAATAAAACACAGGGTTGTGGCAATGTTTACAGCATAAGGCAAGGTATAGAGGAATCCTGGAATGCCATGTAATGTGTAGTCCTTGAATGTGCTTTAGGCAACCAAATTGAATAACAACATTTCTGGTGTTCGGCTATATAATCCGAGTTTCTCATTTGGTATAATGTTTTAAACCTAAATAGGAATTCACTTTAAAGGTCAATTTATTTGGAAAGTGCTAACCAGATTCCAAATTACTGAGCTCTGAAAGTACTACAAGGCAAGTTTAACCGAATGAGTGTTTGCCTATCCATACCCCCATGAGGTATGTGACAACACTGAATAAAGAAAGGGTCTTTGAGCATTCACCGTGCAGGTATTTGACATGACCAATATAGCCAAGTGTTAAAGATCATTCTAAGCAGTTCTGCACAATCCATATACTATCAATTAATATAATTGTACAATGGTGCTTGGTGGATGATATTTCCTATTAAAACTCATTGGACAACTGTTTGTATTAGACATTTTAAACCTACAAATGGTAGCCCTAGATATCGCACTACAGTATTAATTACAAGATGAACAATGTAAAATCAATACCACAACAACAAAGGATGACGGCTTTTCAACAACCGACAAACACACAGGTCTAACATCAGCCATCCCGAGAGAGGACGTCCCAAGCATGTACACCCCACAACTTTACATCACCTTTGCTACCTCACGCGAGCACGCAACAGCATGAGGATGCCATACTCCCAAACCAACTCCATGCACTTTGAGGCTTTAACAACTCAACATTTAAAAAGTTGATTTAAAAAATCAAACGCCTGAATTTTTCCCTAATTAAATTTACTAGGGAAATGCACACCAAGCCATGAAACTTACAATGAAGATGAACAAACTACACACAACTGTCACCAAACTTCCACATACCACCCCCTTCTCACTCCTGCCCTCCCTCCTTAGGTGCTCTGATTGGCTGAGCACCTGAGCCACCACCACTCACCTCTTGTTGTGAGAGCCTAAAGCATGTTTGGTTGCACTTTAAAAGTTCCCGAGTGTACTCGCCTAATTGTGAGTACCGCCTGCCCGGTTCACCATTTTGTTTTTCAATCTACCTCAATTTACCCCTTTACAGTCAAATATTATGCAAAATTCTGTTTAAGACTTGTCCCTTCTTAACTTAAATAACTGCTTTGGCCATCTGCAATCTTTCTAGGTGGGTAAAAATGACTCTTGAGGCCAGAAAGGACTTATCAGACGGCGATCATAACAATACGGTACACACACAAAATCACAACCTGATATACACCAAGCAGAAAATCCACTGGAGCTGTGAGGCGACGTAAACCCTTGCCCAAGGCACTGGCAGCTGCATACTCTACCACAGTATATTACTGACTTTGTAAAAGTCTTACAACCGGATTTCCCCATAAATCACAGCAAGTTTTGAGGCCACTCCTTGAGTCAACGTCTTACGTAAGCCCTACAAGCATTCAGGTGAAGGCTGAAGCAGTTCAACACCATACGCCCCAACTTCAAATACACAGTTGAGAGGCGGGACCAAAACGTGATTTTCTGTGTGTGCCTGAAGTTGGGGCATACGGTCTTGCTTCACCCTTCACCGGCGTAATTCAGGGGTTTTATTTAATACTTGGACTGGCTTCAGTAGGGCCTCCAGACTTTCTGTGGCTTCACAAGTGTCACGTGAATCCCCTGCATAGCAGTGGAACTGCCTTTTCCCTTCACCTTCAATGCCTCTGCACTGGAAGTATACATCTACACCAGCCCAGAAGAGTCATCAGTCCTGCCACCTCTCCATACCCCCCAGGGCCTGGCACGGCCTGGTACGACTCAGAGGCAAGCCGGGCGCCACTGTTAACTGGCAGTTTGTCCCCACAAACAAGCAGTTAGCCGCCTTCAACTGACAGTGGTACAGCTCAACACAAAGGCACCGCCAGCCACAACGAGCAGTTTGCCAGTTGACCAGATGTCCACCTCGTGTTGACACTGGATGAGTCATCACCGCCGGACTATATAAAGAGCGCTGCCTCCCTGGAGAGGCAATCTCTCCCTTAGTGCTCTAGGATCACCTTCGTGTCTCTAACCCGTCGTCCGCTTCCAGCCAACGTCGTGTGACTGATGCCATGGTGGTATGGTAGCTGTCTTCAGAACACCAGTATATCTTCATACTTTTATTCATTGCTTATAGTTTATTTTTTGCATTTAAGGTCATACTAACTCGTTCACCTTTGCATTACATGATAGTCAAGTATTGTCATGTGTTATTTTTGTTCATTACTATTTCAGTAAATTGTTTAATTATTTATTTGATAATTTTCATTTGTTTCCACCTGCAACTTACACACTGCAAGGCCAATAGCAGCATTTCTTTCATTTATGCGAGGGAGAGCCATACCATCTTGGTTCAGTATAGCTGTGATACCATAACCCGTCACACAAGATATCCACTTGTAAGACTTTTACCATCAGTGGTGGTAGAGTATGCAACTGGCAATGCCTTTGTTACAGGTTCGCTTCATCTCACAGCCCCAGTGGATTTTCTCACACATTTGAATACATGAAACAACTTTATTTGATACATTCCAAACCAAAGTACTGTACAGTACAGTAATTATCAAACCATCAAATGTGTGGGATAATCATAGTGCGCTAAATATCACTAACGTCGCCAATACAAGAACAAAAACGCATACGGCGAACAATATCAAAGGTATTGAATTTACCAAGAATTTTATCGAGGGACAATTGACAGTGAGGGATGGTCGGGAAGCAAGACACGTAAGTCCTGGAAGTCAGGACATGTAGAGACAACGGTTTGGACAATAAGAAGCAGGGCAGCGCTCCATTAAGTGCCCGTGAGTTAAACGTGTATGACCAATATACAACCTCGCCAGAGCCGTTTCCCACCTCTGGTTACGGTGGTAGGAGGAAGGCCACGGGAACACACTACTCTTAAGAGCACGCAGTTTGTTACCAGTAACAGAAGACCAACAACCCTGACAACGGGCAAGAATGGGGAAATGAATAACTGGGTAAAAGTCATAATAAGGAATACCTTTACGGGAGATGGGACAGGTACGGATAGCTTCCTTAGCGGCAGTGTCCGCACGCACATTTAAGAACACACCAATATGGGTGGGAATCCAGCGAAATTCCACTGTCTTAAATCTACTGGAGATAAGAAACATCCAATGTTGAATTTCAACTACCAAAGGATGGACTGGATTAAAGGATTCTAGAGCCATGAGGGCACTGCAAGTGTCAACTACAAACACAGAGGAGGATTGACAGCGAGAAAAGAGTTGATGAAGAGCATAGAGAATAGCATAAAGTTCTGCCATGAAGATGCTAGTCTCCGGAGGCAGGAGACACAAAGGTGCAGTCAGGAAAAACAACAGAGTAGCCTACACCGTCTGCAGACTTAAGACCCATTGGTGAAGACGGAAATAGAGTGGAAGTGTGAAGAAAAGTGTTCAAGGAAAAGGTGATTTAGAACTGTAGGAGGGGTAAAAGTTTTAGTCATGTGGGTCAAGGCTTACAGAATTTAGGAACGGGGACCCCTCCATAGGGGCAATGACGGAATGACACGAGGGGAAATATTGGTAACACAAACTGAAAGAGCATTTTGTAAGAGAGACAACCGTACAGAAAGAGATAGGTGGTGAAGGGGAACAGGAACCACAGGATGGGTAAAGGTCAAGGCATGACATAAGCAAGAGTGAGGGTGCTGTAAGGACCGTGCAAGGTGGAGAAGACAGTAGCGATCATGGCGATCCTGTAGAAACAGGACGCCAGTTTCAACATACAGGCTTAGGGTAGGTGTCAAAGGAAAGGTACCAGAGCTGAGCCGTAACCCAGTATGATGCAGTGTGTCCAGATGGTGAAGGGTAGAAGGAGAAGCAGACGAGTAAACAGGGCCATAATCGAGTTTAGACAGAATGAGAGAGGAATGTAAAGAGAGGAGCAGTGTCGATTAGCTCCCCAAGAAGTATGGGACATGACCTAAAGTTAGTTAAGGGCCTTAGAGCATTCAACTCGGACGTAAAAAATAAGGGGCAACAAAGACAAACGAGTGTCAAAGATTAGCCCTAAAAGCTTTAGCAGATTCTGTGTACAAAAGGGGATGACCCCTGTTACCTAACAGTAAATAGGTATCTGGGAGTTAGCTGTTACAGGCTGCTTCCTAGGGGGGTGCATGTGTGGGAGAAAAAAATTTTAGTAGTTAACCACTGAACTGCTCTGTCTCCAAATAACACCCTGGTGCACAAGAAATAAATTCTTTCCAAAAAATTTTTTTCTCTTCTTATATTGTTAAAATGCAGAGTCTGATCACGGGGAAACTAAACAAAAAATATTGTATGTGACTTACTTTAGCTGCGATGGAGCTGGGAAGTTGAGCAAATTATGGGCGCTGAGCGTTGGAGCGATGGGGGTCTGTCGGCCCCACCACCCCGTGCGACGGCAGTTGCTGCGAATAAAATGTTGCGCAATTATTTTGAAGTTTCTCATTCATTTCTTCCTTTTTTTTGCTGTAATATTATTTAAAAGTGTGTAATTTGTGGAATTTATATAATTCAAAGTATAGAACATCGCTATGCCCAAAATTATGGGCCTCATATATGCGACATATTCTACAATCAAACAGTGCTTTTGCTGTTATTACACTATATACATACATTGTATATACCCATCTACGTATGTATTCACCATAACGATCCACTATGTTGGTATGGTGAGCCCAAAAAACATGAGTGAGCTGCCACACCCTGCCAGTCCTCCCTCCCTCCTCCAACACATTACTCGCCAACATTCCTCCTCCCAAAATACTGTTATTGTGTTTATTACACTATTTACACACGTTATGTATAAGTATGTACATGTTTTATTCATGTACATACGTACATACTTGCCATCTCCTCACCTCTCTCTCTTGCCTACTTAATGCTCTTGCTTCCCTCATCTCATCACAATCGACTTTATAATGGTCCAGGACGGATCGAAATGTCGTCGTCTATTCAATTTCCAGTGTGTGGTTTGGTCAACAATGAAATCTTCATGCAAGATCTCATAAAGAAAACCCCTAGAACGAGTTTTGCAGATACGAAAGAGTTTAAGGTGAGTAGGGGATGGTTTGAGAAATTTTGAAAAAAGACGTGGTATTCATAGTGTTGTGAGGCATGGTGAGGGTGCCAGCTCAGACAAAGTAGGGGCTGAAAGATTTGTTCGTGATTTTAAAGATTTTGTAGATACTGTATTGATGGATATATTCCACAACAAGTGTTTAATTGTGAGGAGACATGGCTATTCTGGAAAAAATTGCCGAAGAGGACATACATTACCCAAGAGGAGACGTCACTGCCCGGACACAAGCTAACTTGGGTTAACTTGTGTCAGGATAGGCTAACTCTTGTGCTGTGTGGCGATTTGAAAATTAAACCCTTGCTCGTGTATCATTCCGAAAATCCAAGAGTTTTAAAAAATATATAACGTGCAGAAAAACTGTGATGTAGAGTGGTTTGCCCTGCCATCAAAAAATATCTGCAAGAGAAAAGTTTGACACTAAAGGGCCTGCTTCTCGACAATGCTCCTGCTCATCCTCCAGACTTGGAGGGTGCATTGTTGGGGCCACTTTTTTTTTTTTTAGGGATATTCCTGCATGGGCCCTAAGTTTCTGGCTAATGAACCAATGACATGAAGGAGGAGTTTTCAACCTACCTTGTGTTAGGTGTGCAGGGGTCAATAGGCTGAACATAATGTCAGGAGCAAACGGGGGCGTTTGCCTCTTCAAACACAATTGTGACCATCTTCATCTCTTCGAACTATCCTAAATGCTCTCTTCACCTGTCTGACCAAATTGGGTGTCCAGACCACCTTTGAATCTGAAATTGTAAAATTAATAGTGATTTCAGAATATTCAGTCCATTTATACTAACAAAATTATATACAGTATACTGTAATTGAAATTTTACAGAATGATAAAGGCAATTTAGTAACTTTGTTAAAATGCACATGGGGGAAATACATGAAAATAGGTTAATATGGTTTGCAAGGTTGATGGGAAATGTTTATTACTTTTATGATTTAAAAGATGTATAGCCCTGATACTCCATCCTGGGTGCATTCCACCAGGTAATGACCACAGCAAAAGTTTTCTACGAGGCTCTATTGTCACACAAACTTTTCACATTTTCAAACTTGATTCATCTTCCCCCCCCCCCCTCATTCCAGGGGTTTTCTTTAAAAGGTCTTCATGCAAATGCCTTGGTTTCTCACAAATGATGGCCTCTGAAATGCTATCACCTGCTAACTCCTTGTTGTGTATCCAAATTAATAAAAACTTTTTAACATCCTCAAGTGTTTGTGTTCTTTGTTTCGGGATTGTTGATATGCCTTTTGCCACTTTAATGCTCATAATGTCCTTTTTCTTAGCAAGTACAGTGCATATTGTTGACATAGATTTGTTGTACTGCCTAGCTAGTTCAACAACCTGTGCACCATTTTGATGTTTATGAATGCTCTCTTGTTTTTCCTCTATGGTCATTCTCACATGTGTTTTCTTGGCTTGAACCTTACCACTGGCTTTCTTGGGACTCATGGCAAGATATATCATAACAAATTTTATGTTCAAATAGCCAAAAATCCCAAAACAAATGTAATGCTTTACAAAGAATTCAGGCGCGATACTTACTAGGCAGGAGACACTGGTAAACTGAGGCGCGATCACCATGCCACCACGCGCTAGGTCAGCCCATACGTATATCAACAAACTCCTTTCCCGAGGCAAAGTTTGTAACCCGATTCAAATTTTTTGAAGAAATTAGGCTCGTAACCCGAAAAGTTCATAAATATTCATTCGTAAGCCGAGGTGTCACTATATATAACTAAAAAATTAAACTCAGGATTACTTTCAACCCCCACCCCTTTTGCTCTACTCCATCGCCACCTACCTTCACCCCCCTCTATGATGTACTCTTCCATAGACACCTACCTTTGCCCCCCTCCTCCCCTCTACTCCTCCATCATCACCTCCCTTCACACCCCCTCCCTTCTCCTCCTCCATCGTCACCTTCCTTTCACCCTCCTCTATGATGTACTCTTCCATAGACACCTACGTTCACTGCATATAATGCTCCCCTCTACTCCTCCATCGTCACCTACTTTCACCCCCCCCCCTCCGCTCTACTCCTCCAGGGTCGCAGACAATTTCACGAGCGTGAGAACTACGAGTTCTCTAACCACTCTCACACTCCTACTCTCTCACCAGTGAGGGGGAGGGAAGAAGGGAGGAAATGAAGGAAGAAAGGTGGGGGAGAGAGAATAGGCAGGGGGGGAGGAGGGCCTAGATACATTTCTTCCATATAGATAGGTAGACTGAGGGAGAGCTGCTTGCCAAGAGCCCTATCAGACAGGCTTCCTATTCCTCAACCCTCCCTAATATGCCACATCCTGGTCAGGACAACTTGCTCAATTGTTATTCTTGGTGTGACTCGAGAACTGACCTCGAGGCGGGGCATGGGCATGGATTATCTCCCTGGGGCACGCACCTCCCTGCCCCAGCTCTCTCTCTCTCTCACATAATCTATCAAGGGTCTAACATGAGGTAATTGTGCCTACCAGAAGTGTATATGTCCAAGGCTGGCCACCTGTCTGGACTATTCAAATGTATAAACACGTAATTAGTCTATTAAAATTATATATAGTGCTACAATTATAAATTAATTTGTTCATGGTCATTCGTTTATCAGTATTTTAATATGAGGTATATATACGCATGTATGTATACGTTGACGTACACATATATGATTATGTGTATGGAATGATTATGATTATGTGTAATCATATATGATTATATCTAATGGAATGCATTAGTAAGTGATGTGGTGGAGGCTGACTCCATACACAGGTTCAAGTGTAGATATGATAGAGCCCAATAGGCTCAGAAACCTGTACACCTGTTGATTGACGGTTGAGAGGTGGAACTAAAGAGCCAGAGCTCAACCCCAGCAAGCACAATTAGGCGAGTATATGAACGAATGCACATGTACACTTTCAAATGAATTAAGATACCTTGAGATACACAATGACTTAGTTTAAATAGTTTAAACACATTATGGTACTGATTTTGACATGCTGATGTCTGGAAGAGAGAGGGGGTGTGGGGGGTTATTGTCTGAGGTGGAGGACCAGAGGAGGGGGTCAGTGGAAGGATGGTGGCTGGAGGGATGCCATTGTTCTAATGGTTATGAAAACAATTATTGATGGCAGGAATTCAGTGGGTGTGTACTTCACCCGCACCATCACCATACTGTGCCCTGCTACAACCCCCCCCCCCACTCCACCCATGCTGTGCGGGGCATATTACACATTTTGGGATAACCGACTGTCTGTCCATTTCTGTCTGCTCGTTATGCTGCCCTTCCTTTTGAAAATTGTCTGCTTTATCGACTTCCTTCAAGACCACACGTTAGCCTCTTATCACGCCCTCTTACCACTCTCAGGGAGCCAGCTCTTCTATACAATAGTTACCACTCAGTCCCCAAGGTGAAAGAGTGTCCGGGCATATGACTTGTTACGTGTACTTATTTGCGATTCGTTTGGGCTGTCACGTGTGGTGATTAGTGTTGGGTAAGGCTAGGCCAGGTCAGGTCAGACTAGGCCAGGTCAGACTAGGCTAGGTAAGGCTAGGTAAGGCTAGGCCAGGTCAGGTCAGACTAGGCCAGGTCAGACTAGGCTAGGTAAGGCTAGGCCTGGTCAGGTCTGGCTAGGCCAGGTCAGGCCAGGCCAGGCTAGGCAGGGTGAGAGAAGTAAAGCGGCAGGTACTTACGTTTCCGAGAAAGTAGCGGCGGTAGTATATTGTTGATTTAGATTCGACGACATCCTGAAGCTAGTAGGTGGCGGCCTCATCGCTCTCGAACTTGTTGTTGTTGTAGGGGATACGAGGCACACCCAATATCCCCCTTACATTGATCACATCGCACACTAATATTTTTACTATTTCGGACACCAGATTTGTCTGTTTCGTATATGTATAATTGTTCAATATTAAAACCACAATAGAATGCTCTTAACAGTTACAATTTTCAACTTAACAGCCATATAGTTGGCAAGAACGCCGCCCGCCAGTGTAAATGTCTCAGACCCAGTTGGAATATTGTTGAAAACATCTTAATAACTTATTAAACCAAAGATCTTTTTATGTCAGAAGAACGGCAGAAACTAGATCTATATATGAAAACTCTTTCAGGACAAAATTTAAAGTAAAACTAAAGATATTTGTAGTTGTATAAAAGTTGCATTTTTCATCGGTCGTAGAGCCGGAAATCCGCAATATTCATCTCAGAACAATGATTATTTCACGCAGAATCGTTAATAAACGTAAGATTTTTATACGTCTCAAGAAAGATAGAAACATAAATTTACATTAATCTACTTTTACATAATCTAGTTTTACTTTAAATTTTGTCCTGAAAGAGTTTTCA
Source organism: Procambarus clarkii (assembly GCF_040958095.1). NCBI lineage: Eukaryota > Metazoa > Arthropoda > Malacostraca > Decapoda > Cambaridae > Procambarus > Procambarus clarkii. Next base: position 28,141,502 of record NC_091195.1, read on the forward strand.
TATATAGATCTAGTTTCTGCCGTTCTTCTGACATAAAAAGACCTTTGGTTTAATAAGTTATTAAGATGTTTTCAACAATATTACTAGGGCGTTCACCGATTCCAACATGGGCGACCCTTTTGGAAACGCAACACTTGGGTTGACCCGATTGACAGACTGGTTATATTCCAACAGGGTCCGAGACAGTACACATGTCCACATCCCAATGCCCGCCCTTCCAGGACTGGGGGTGCGGGGGTGTACAATAAACTATACCCACCTCCGGCGGCAGCTTGTCGAAGGCGGAAGTGTAGCCTAGACAATTTGTCATGATAATTAGTGATGGCTCTTATTTTGATTATGGGTCCGTAATCCAGTTAAGCTTTTATTCTTAATTTATATTACAATGCTGGTAAAATACACTTCTTGATGATGAGTATGGAGTACAAATGAACTCATTGTGTACCCAAGTTCAAGTATGTTTATTGAGATAAGCAATAAATACATCTCAAAGGGATAGAGTAGCTTAGGCTATTTCAACCCCCCTCTAATTCAAGTCCCTCAAGGGGCGCACAAATACTGTGACTACAAATAGACAAATAACATTACAAGAATCCAAACAAGAATTGTGTACCCTATACTCACAGGATGAGTATAGGGTACACAATAAACTACCACTCACATCATGGGTATGGGTTGCACAAGAAACTATCGCGCAGAGGATGAATATGGAGAGCAAAGTAAACAAAGATTCACACGATGAGAAAGGGTTGCGCAATGTCCTATGACTCACAGGATGAGTATTAGCTGCACAATAAACTACAGGTCACAGGATAAGTATGGGTTGCACAATAAATTACGGGTCACAGGATGAGTATGGGTTGCACAAACTACTGGTAACAAGATGAGTATGGGGTGCACAATAAATTACCGCACAGAGGATGAGTATAGGGTGCACAAACTGGTTGGGTAAATGGAAATGGTTGGGTACATTTCCTTTCACCTAATGCGACTATTCATGTGTCCGGACACCGGCGATTGTGTAGTATTGGCTATTTATTTAACCATAACTTTGCATTCATTTAATAATTATATTAAGATATGTTTTCCTTGAAATGTAGTTACATTATCGTCTACATGTCTTTATTCTGACAAAGACCTATGGCGTTACTTTACATACATGCAAAGTAATTATAAAATTGATTGGCTTGTGTGGAGGCCTTCACACTCCCTGAGCGAGCCATCAAGTAACTATAAAAAGGCATATATCTTCACTTTCACTTCAGTTATATTTATGCCAAAGTATTAACATGCAGCTTATATTTATGTCTTTATGATGACATAGAAAACTTCGTTTATTACAATATCTAGATTAAATTAACATTGATCTTCGGAAGGTCATAGTTCCCATATCGGTAAGGAGAGCGTCGGCCATGAAGCCTTGTTTAAAGTATGAATATTTTTCCTCTCTAATAAGGTATAATCTCTGTGATGGATTCACAAAAACTATTTTATATCTGCCTTTCTGATAACATATACAAATATAATCTTTATTTGTGAATATTTGTTAATTAAGCAATATATCAGAGGGCGTGTAGGGTTCGGTGTTCAATGAACGAAAAGGACTGGATCACTGTGTACAGGAGGCTGATATGGCAGCAAACACTCTCCAGGCGACCATATATCTTGGATAAGTCGCTCCACACAATTGTCGCTTGGACCGTCGACTTCCTATGGCGTCACCTCTCACATATTTACGTCTCATTTCGTTATGAAATTAGATTATTTCAGAGTAAAAATAGGTTTGATCATGTTCTACGTGTAGCACCAACATTATAGTAAGTAAATATACCATATTTCTTCATTACTTACGTAATGCTAGGACGATTTGTGTAGTTTTGGGCCGATTTGGGTAATTCTATGGACCGCTTCGGGGGGGTTAGGGAGTAAGACCTCCAACCCACAGTGGTTGGACTTGCCTACCCCATTCTTATCGAAAGGGAGACTACTTTTGTCTGAGGGTTCTTCCTGGAAGGACGTGGTGATCTTCCGAGACACCGGTGCCATCCAGACATTAATTTTAGAGAGTGCTTTGCAAGGTGCCAATACTCTCGACACTGGAGAGGTGGTACTGGTCGTGGGTGTCACTAGTGATACTCGAGCAGTACCCCTCCATAAGGTTACCCTGGAATCTGATTTCCACAAGGGTGTTTGTACAGTCGGAGTCACTTCATACCTATCTTTCCCTAATGTTGATGTAATAGTTGGTAATGATTTAGCAGGGGATAAGGTAGGGGACTCCAGACTGCCTATTATGTTGCCTACCCCTAAGGTTTGCCTGGATCCACCTGCCGCAGAGGATAATGTTGTGTACCCTGCGTGCGCAGTGACCAGGTCGATCTATGGGACTTAACTGTAAGGGCAGCCCTGTGCTTGCCAAGATGGTAAATCCCGAGGACACGAGGAACTTTCCGAGTGGTGAAAACCAAGTGGACCTCGCGGACACATTCATGGCCCGACTCGATGACGTGGCCGAGGACATTGTGGAAAGCCTGCCACCGCCACCTACCAAGAGTAGTGGGGAGGTGGAGGAGAACACTGTTGAGCCTCGGCCAATGGCATCTGACCAAGGCCTAGATGCCTCCTTGAGTGAGTTACAGAAAGCTGACATCACTCTTGCAGATTGTCATGAGACAGCCGTCTCTATGGAGGAAATTGTAGACGCAGCAACTGGGTACTACTACAATGATCGGATTTTGATGAGAAAATGGAGACTACAGAGTGCTCCCTTGTCAAATGAGTGGGAGGTAATCCACCAGGTTATGTTGCCGACCTGCTATAGAGAAAGAGTTTTGGCAGCTGCTCATGATGATCCTATGGGGGGACATCAAGGTATTAATATTACGTCTCACAAAATTTTAAGGTATTTTTTCTGGCCCAAGCTGAAGAGCGACTTGGCAAAAATTTGTAATGCATGTATTGTTTGTCAACTGGTTGGGAAACCAAACCAGACTCCACCTAAAGCTCCTCTAAGGCCTATTGTCGTGTCAGAGGAACCATTTTCTCATGTGGTAATGGACTGTGTTGGTCCATTACCTAGAACTAAGTCTGGTAATATTTACCTAATCACGATGATGTGTATTACTACTCGTTACCCAGAGGCTTTTGCTGGGTCGTGCAAACTGACAATGGTACTAACTTTAAGTCTGATATTTTTGAACAATTTTGTAAGGACCATGGAATAACTCATAAGGTTTCCAGCCCATACCATCCACAGAGTCAGGGGGTAATTGAACGTTTCCATCTAACTCTGAAGCAGATGTTGAAGACATCGTGCGAGAGTTCCCACACCTTCTGGGACGAGAATTTATCGTATGTTTTGTTTGCGGCTAGAGAGGGATTACAAGGTTCACTGGGTTGTTCTCCTTTTGAGTTAGTCTTTGGCCATAAAGTTCGTGGACCCTTGCAAATGTTACAGGAGAATCTGTTAGGGAACGTAACGTTAACCGAAGGTTCAGCTTTCTTTGTGCAACACCACCAGAGACTCAAGGACTGCAAGGCGGCGGCACTAAAGTATCTTGGGAAGGCCCAAGAAAAGATGAAAGAACGTAACGATGCTAAGGCTAAATGGCGGGTATTTCAGCCTGGCGACCCTGTCCTGGTATTAAGGCCTCGACTATAGGGAGCACTATGTCCCACAAGTACGAAGGCCCCTACATTGTGACAGAAAAGACTGGGGACCTCACGTACAAAGTGAGGCACTCTGACAAGCGTAACCAGGTAATGCTCGTACATGTAAATCGGCTGAAGAAGTTCCAGGGCCCCAGGCCCATTGCACTAACCAATGTTTCCATTTCCAGTGAGGGAGGGGATGATTGTTCTGGGGACCCAACTAATCTCATTTTCAATAATTCTAGTTCTGTGAATGCTGTGGAGGAGGGACTGTCCCATTTGCAGATGGCCCAACGTGAAGAGGTGCAGTCGTTGGTTGATGAATTCTCCAGTCTGTTCGGGGAGGTCCCGACCCAGACTGATGCCATTTGCCATGATGTCAAGTTGACGGACTACACCCCCATTCGCCTTCAACCCTATCGGATGAGCCCAGAAAAGAAGGCCATCGTACGGAAGGAGGTCGACTTCTTGCTCCAGCACGGCCTCATCCGGACAAGCCAGGGCTCTTGGTGCTCGCCCTGCCTTTTGGTCCCCAAACCAGACGGCTCCTGGCGATTATGCACCGACTACCAGCAGCTCAACAAGGTGACCATTGTGGATGCCTATCCGTTGCCCCGTCTCGAGGACTGCATCGACGAAATCGGGAACGCCACGTATGTCTCGAAATTCGATCTCTCTAGGGGGTACTATCAAATCCCACTCACTGAACGTACTAAGCAACTAACTGCGTTCGTGACACTCGAGGGTGTTTTTGAGTATCAAGTGTTACCGTTCGGCTTGCATAATGCCCCTGCCACGTTCCAGAGACTCATGAACTCTTTGCTCGCTAATGTACCAAATTGTAGGGCATATTTAGATGATATCGTGCTCTTTGACAGTAATTGGGCTGACCACATAGCTAGGTTACGCCAGTTGTTCACAATTTTAAAGAACGCAAATCTAACCTTAAACGCAAAAAAGTGTCATTTTGGCCAAGGCACAGTGATATACCTCGGTTATGAAGTGGGCCAAAGAAAAGTGTTACCTCGGCAAGATAAAATCAGTGCCATTCTGGAGTATCCAGTGCTAAAGTCTAAAAAGGACGTTCAAAGATTTATCGGTATGTGTGCGTACTATCGACGCTTTTGTCAGAACTTTTCCAGTGTTGCCACTCCTCTCACAGACTTGTTGCGAAAGGCCGTTAAATTTAAGTGTCATCAGACTGTGTAGAGGCATTTAAAAATTTGAAATTGATCTTAGCTTCCGCCCCAGTGCTTGCTAGTCCAAGGTTCGACCGACCGTTTAAAATTCATGTTGACACGTCTGACTCGGGTGCTGGTGCAGTGTTGTTGCAAACTGGGGATGATCAGGTGGAACACCCAGTATATTATTACTCTGAAATTTGACAAGGCGCAGCGCAATTATTCAGTGGTAGAAAAAGAGGCGTTGGCGCTAGTGTTAACATGTAAAAAGTTTGAAGTTTACCTCACAGGTAATATAGTGGAAGTGTACACGGACCATAACCCACTAGTCTTCCTGACTCAGATGAAGGGGAAGAATAAACGCATCCTCAGGTGGGCATTGTACCTACAGGACTTCAAACTGTCTATTATCCACCTACCGGGCCGGCTCAACGTGATGGTCAACGCTCTGTCCCGGTTGCCTGAATAACATTCATCTGGGCCACAGGAAACCATTTACCAACTGTCATGCTTTAGTAATTTTTTTTTTAGGTTCTCCTATGACATTAAATATGCCGTGTCCAATTTATTTACTTCCCTGTTTTTTTTGTGTATGTGTTTTTTTTTTCAGAGAATTCCCTTGTACTTTTCTTGCAGAGAAATTGTTGTTTTTGACTTATTTTTTTTGCCATAGATTTTCCTTTTTATTCTCTGTATACTCTTACAAAAAAATATGACTACTATTCTAGTAGTCACATTTTTTTTTTTCTGAAGGGGGGAGGAGTGTTACAACCCTGGGTTCCTCAGTGGAAACCAGAGGTCAAAATTGAGCTATTAAACTTTCTTATAGTATAGTTGGACGCATCACGAGCTGTGATTGTTTGTATCTTCCCTGCCAGACGTAAGACAATTCATGTTTCTCAAAGAGCATTTAAAGACTGAGCTTGGGGTTGATGATTAAATAATAACATAGGCACCAACTATGTTTACTAATACTTTCTAATCATTTGTAAATTAAACCTGAGTAAACTGGGTATAGGGCTGCGGTACGATTAGTTGAGCAGTCTGCCGGCAGCGAGCCAGCTGGGGGAAAGGAGACTGAGAGTTCCTTTCTCTGAGCTGGCGTGGTGTGGACAGGATCCTCCTACCCTTCCTCCTCATTTCCTTATTTCTGTGTCTTGTTCAAGCTAAGTATACACTGTGTACATTATTCAATCTCTGGCATACACGTGTTCTATGTGTAGAGTAGTATACTTTGTGTGTAGTAGGTGTTTTTAGAGTTTATATTATTAGTTATTCAAAAGGGGGTCCCAGTGGAACCACGTGGTCTCCCTACCCTAAGCGGACTCTAGCTTCAAGTGTTTCCCTAGTAGAACTTTACCCTAGCTTGTGTTCAGTGTAAACCTTGTATCCTGCTTAGGTGGAACAAGGCTTTTAACGTAAGATAGTGTGGTAAAGTAATTATTATTTTTGTTATTGGTGTGAATGTATATGGGGGGTTGTTAAGGGGTTAATAAATAAGTGAAGTAAGAGAGTATCAGTTCTTCCTGTGTAGATCTTAAATCAACCTCTAGACTGACCTTGTGTGTAGCCAAGTATTCAGCACTGCTTATAGTTTTATTTGGGGGCCGGGCCTTTTAGATCTCCCATTTTGATAACTCTTAATGCTTGCTATTGCCCCTACATCCAGATAATACTAGGCCCCATAGTACAGACACTCCATTATTTAACAGGAACACAGATGGAAGCTGAGTACCCAAATGAGACATTAGAAAGAACTTTTTCAGTGTCAGAGTAGTTACTAAATGGAATGCATTAGGCAGTGTTGTGGTGGAGGCTGACTCCATACACAGTTTCAAATGTAGATATGATGGAGCCCAGTAGGCTCAGGAACCTGTACACCAGCTGATTGACGGTTGAAAGGCGGAACCAAAGAGCCAAAGCTCAACCCCCACAAGCATTACTAGGCGAGTACACTCAAACCTTGATAAAGCACTCAGGAGAGTGTGAAAGACTTAGTGTAAAACAACATCAAATACCATATGTACTATTGACAATGATATTGATATAATCATATCCTGAGAGTTTATTGTGATTAACTTCATTTATTTGTGATCAACTATAGTGATTAATGGTAATTACAGATCATTTATTGGGAATACTGAGTGATTGATCATGGAGATCGTTTACGGTAACAAAACAGAGGAAAAGTAGCGTCGATTATTTAGGCTACAAATGTTGAATAGCCTGGTCACTGAGTAGCCTGATCACTGAGTAGCCTGGTCACTGAGTAGCCTGGTCACTGAGTAGCCTGGTCACTGAGTAGCCTGGTCACTGTGTAGCCTGGTCACTGAGTAGCCTGGTCACTGAGTAGCCTGGTCACTGCGTAGCCTGGTCACTGCGTAGCCTGGTCACTGCGTAGCCTGGTCACTGCGTAGCCTGGTCACTGAGTAGTCTGGTCACTGAGTAGCCTGGTCACTGAGTAGCCTGGTTACTGAGTAGCCTGGTCACTGAGTAGCCTGGTCACTGCATAGCCTGGTCACTGCGTAGCCTGGTCACTGCGTAGCCTGGTCACTGCATAGCCTGGTCACTGCGTAGCCTGGTCACTGAGTGGCCTGGTCACTGAGTAGCCTGGTCACTGAGTAGCCTGGTCATTGAGTAGCCTGGTCACTGAGTAGCCTGGTCACTGAGTAGCCTGGTCACTGAGTAGCCTGGTCACTGAGTAGCCTGGTCACTGAGTAGCCTGATCACTGAGTAGCCTGATCACTGAGTAGCCTGGTCACTGAGTAGCCTGGTCACTGAGTAGCCTGGTCACTGAGTAGCCTGGTCACTGAGTAGCCTGGTCACTGAGTAGCCTGGTCACTGAGTAGCCTGGTCACTGAGTAGCCTGGTCACTGCGTAGCCTGGTCACTGAGTAGCCTGGTCACTGCGTAGCCTGGTCACTGAGTAGCCTGGTCACTGAGTAGCCTGGTCACTGCGTAGCCTGGTCACTGCGTAGCCTGGTCACTGCATAGCCTGGTCACTGAGTAGCCTGGTCACTGAGTAGCCTGGTCACTGCGTAGCCTGGTCACTGCGTAGCCTGGTCACTGAGTAGCCTGGTCACTGAGTAGCCTGGTCACTGCGTAGCCTGGTCACTGCGTAGCCTGGTCACTGCGTAGCCTGGTCACTGAGTAGCCTGGTCACTGAGTAGCCTGGTCACTGCGTAGCCTGGTCACTGCGTAGCCTGGTCACTGCGTAGCCTGGTCACTGCGTAGCCTGGTCACTGAGTAGCCTGGTCACTGAGTAGCCTGGTCACTGCGTAGCCTGGTCACTGCGTAGCCTGGTCACTGCGTAGCCTGGTCACTGAGTAGCCTGGTCACTGAGTAGCCTGGTCACTGAGTAGCCTGGTCACTGAGTAGCCTGGTCACTGAGTAGCCTGGTCACTGAGTAGCCTGGTCACTGAGTAGCCTGGTCACTGAGTAGCCTGGTCACTGAGTAGCCTGGTCACTGCGTAGCCTGGTCACTGAGTAGCCTGGTCACTGAGTAGCCTGGTCACTGAGTAGCCTGGTCACTGAGTAGCCTGGTCACTGAGTAGCCTGGTCACTGAGTAGCCTGGTCACTGAGTAGCCTGGTCACTGCGTAGCCTGGTCACTGCGTAGCCTGGTCACTGCGTAGCCTGGTCACTGAGTAGCCTGGTCACTGAGTAGCCTGGTCACTGAGTAGCCTGGTCACTGAGTAGCCTGGTCACTGAGTAGCCTGGTCACTGCGTAGCCTGGTCACTGAGTAGCCTGGTCACTGAGTAGCCTGGTCACTGAGTAGCCTGGTCACTGAGTAGCCTGGTCACTGAGTAGCCTGGTCACTGAGTAGCCTGGTCACTGAGTAGCCTGGTCACTGCGTAGCCTGGTCACTGAGTAGCCTGGTCACTGCGTAGCCTGGTCACTGAGTAGCCTGGTCACTGAGTAGCCTGGTCACTGCGTAGCCTGGTCACTGAGTAGCCTGGTCACTGAGTAGCCTGGTCACTGAGTAGCCTTGTCACTGATACTACTTCCCCAATGTATAGAAAACAGGTTATGAAAACCTTGTAAATAAATATAAATATTTATTTCTAGTAAATTCGTATATATTGTACAGTGACTTTGTGTCCCTCTGTGGACCAAGTGTGTTGGTAAGAGATGTTTACAGGTGTGTGACCATAACAATAATTATACTATACTGCAGCTTCAAGAGGCATAGATGAGCAAGGTGTACATGAGGACAGTCTAGCACACGGAACTACACAAACAGCTACACAAACTCATAATTGGCCTGGGAGAACAACCCGTCCTCTTAAAAATAACACTTTTGGCTCGTATGCGCGCTATGACCAAAAGTGGACGTCATTTGAAATGAAATCAGCTCAGGAAAGTGACGTACTGTCCCGTTTTCTGTTTGAGTCGTCCGGCTTACTCTAAAAGGTTAGGAGAGGAAACTTTCAATTAACGTTTTTCATAACGTTTTGAAACTTATGCGAATTTCCTGCCCACCTAACCTATCAGAGGACCCTTATCTTACTGGTGTTGAAAAAAAATCTCAAATTTAATTTAATTTATTTTCATTTTCAAATTACGTCCACTTTCGGCCATACGGGCAAACGGCCAGAAGCGATGTTTTTTAAGAGGAGAGGTTGGGGAGAAACCCTGCTCTGTAGTCGGGCAAAATCCTACAAAGATAGAGTGGGATGCCCTTATGGAACTAAACAATAGGACGGACATAGTGATTAAAGTAACCGACAAAGGGGCGACAATGGCAGTATGGGGAACGGAGAACTACAGGCGGGAAGGCCTCCGCCAACTAGATGCTCCCACAAACCATCTGATACAATTCTAGGAGAGGCAGTGGGAAACGCACAAGGAAAGAAGTCGGAACTCGGTACTGACAGTATACTCCAACACAAACGGTACAGAGGGACTCCTCACAGCAGCGGCCAGGGATGCATTCATAACATTTTCACATGCAATACCGCCACCATACGTCCTGCCAAAAATACATAAATCATTAAATCCAGATGCACACATGGTCAGGAAGGTCCATACTGAGTGGCTGTGGGGCGTCAACGTGGCCCATAGATCTGATATGCATGGCAATCTTCGTGCCGCTTTTGGGCCTCTTGCTGGAACGCCTGAAGGATGTTATGGACTTTCTGGCCAGATCACAAAACCACAGGGAACCTATTCCATTAGGGGCAAACCTTCATCCTCTGGACAGGGTGTCCTTGTACCCCAGCATTCCCCAGAGAGGCACGGTAGATTGCGACCTTTTTCGACACTCAAGGGACAAATCCAAGTAGAACTGCAGGAGGCATCATACAGGAGACCACCACCCAGAGCCCTGCTAGAAGAATGTATATTACACATCACACACGTTGCTACATTTCAGTGGGAGGGCTTACAGGCAAATCAAAAGCACAGCAGTAGACAGAAGCACCAGCATCTCAGTGGTGGAAACTTGCGTACAGAGAGTACGTGTTGGAAGAGCTCAGAGAACAGCACGCCCCCACAACCCCTCTACTACCCCACAACCACTGTATCTACTGCAGATACAGCGATGACGTTTTTGGCATGACAGCGAAGGAGGTGAACAAGACCTTCAGAATTTTTTTGACTCTTTTAATGGAGTTCATGGGAATTTTAATATTACATTAGAAAGCAGTGAAACGGAGCTGGCCTTCTTAAACACATATGTGTATCTAGATAACAACAATGGGGTGCGGATGGGGAGCCATATAAAAGTTCCAAGCTACATTTATGCCACTCACCATCATTCACACACTCCCTACTGTACTCACTGGCAATAAGGTTAAAAAGAACAGCGAGTGAGGGTAACAGACTTGAGAAGGTGCTAAATGATCTCTCGAGTTTCTTTTCTAAACGAAGATATCCGGACAGGATTCTCAGGAATGCAGAAAGGAAACTGGCATTAACGGAATGACAATCAGTAATTCATACAAATAACAAATGTAACAACATGATAGAGTGATAATACCAACATTGTACGCACCCACTTCGGCAGGGCCGATACGAAGGGAACTAAACATCCCATGAGAATGGATCAACAGGATATATGCAGAACACACAGCGCGGGTCTCCTCGAACAAAGCTTGGATGCTGGCATGGCGAAAAGGACAATTTTCAGCTTACATACCGGTGAGTTCACAATTCCCTATATCCAAAAGTGATAGGCCTAAGGACGAATAAAATAATTCTAAATATATCAAAAAAAGTTTCAAAAACTGTTGGCATTCTTTCTAAGATCAGATATTATGTACCCCGCCCTGCCCTGGTTACTCTCTATTACTCCCTCATCTATCCATACCTCAACTATGGTATTTGTGCTTGGGGTTCTACTACCCAAAATCATTTACGTCCTCTTATTACCCAACACAAAGCTGCTATTAGGACAATATCCAACTCTGGCCCCAGACATCACTCGGTACCCTTACTCAAATCTCTGAATATGTTAGATATTAAGTCACTGCACATTCTCTCTTGTGTATTATACATATATAAAATGCTGAACTGTAATGCCAATCCTGACCTCAAAAGCTTCATTGAAGGTTGTAACAGAACCCATGAGCACCACACCAGGAATAAATACAGTTTTGATATTCCAAGAGTACGACTTAATCAAACTAGAAATGCTCTACAAATCAAGGGACCCAGAATGTGGAATGACCTTCCCAACCATGTTAAAGACTGTACCTCTCTCAACCAGTTTAAGATAAAAACTAAACACTACCTAATAAATTCCCTGTAACCCACCTCACTCCTTTATTGTCAACCCATGTCTGTTATTTTATTATTATTATTTTTTTTAATCAACACTGTTTGTCAACCTATTGTATTTGTGCTGCTTTTTCAGTCATGTTCCCCCTTTTTTTTATCTTTATTTATATTTGTTTTCAACACTTTTTATTCTTTATGCTCAATTAGTATTAAGTTCTAGATATTAATGTTTTTCTTGCCCGAAACGCATTGCGTAATAGTGGCTTTAGGCATTGTATGTACTAGCTCTATCTATATATCAATCCATTAATGTAACATCACTTGTATGTATGTACCTTACCTGAATAAACATATTTATTTATTTATTTATTAATTACTTTCCCCAGGCAGCTATAAAGGTGCCATTTGTTTATCGGGAATTAGCTCAACGTGGTTGATACGTCTCGGTCTTAAACAGCACTCTGAAAAGGTCTTGGATTGTGTACTGTGGCAGTCGCTCGTCGGAAGTCTCTCCTTCTGAGTTCCCTGGAATCAAATAGTAAGGATATTATTCTCTGATTGATGTCCTATTTGATGTAATGATCATGAGAGCATTAATAAGTTTTCCAACCACACAAGAGTAGCAAGCCAACGTAGACCAGGAGTAGTAAGCCAACGTAGACCAGGAGTAGTAAGCCAACGTCGACCAGGAGTAGCAAGCCAACGTCGACCAGGAGTAGCAAGCCAACGTCGACCAGGAGTAGTAAGCCAACGTCGACCAGGAGTAGTAAGCCAACGTCGACCAGGAGTGCACACACGTGATGTCAAGGTCTGTTGAGCCTGCAGAGAGATCCATGCGACTACTCTAAAGGTTGGTGAAATGGCACGCCATGATGATGGTTATTTCTTAAAATGATGGGACTGCACGATGTATATACAGATGAAAGAGTACAGCACTTCCTTCCACCCTGGCAGATAGTACCTTTTGACATCCTGACCCCTGCATACCCCACCAAGAAACTACACAAACAACCCTCATGCTCAGCTTGCTGCTAAATTAAACACCATAGAACACATTCACAGTATACAAGCTGAAAACAACATAGCACAGACCATATACACTGACGGATCACTCAATACAGCTACAGGGAGGGTAGGAAGTGCTGTTATTGCTCATCAGCCCGATGGCAGCACAATTCAAAGGAATATACGAATTAGTAACTGGGCATCCACAATGCAAGCCGAGTTGGTAGCAATACTGGTAGCACTCGAAATTATTGACAATACTGAAGTAGACAGCTTAATTATTTCCGATTCCCTTTCCTCACTACGAGCAATAAACAGTTTGCAATCAAGTAATAACATGCTTGTCTTGGAAGCTAGACGTAGATATATAAGAATACTGAGCAAGAGGGTATATATAAAAATGTTGTGGATTCCTTCTCACATTGGCCTGCAGGAATATGACAAAGTTGACGCCCTTGCTAAGGCTGCATTAAATAAAGACAGCATTGAACGGAATCTTGAGTTATCAAATAGGTCCCTTAAAAGTGTCATTAGACAAGAACTACTGGATGGATTTGAAGAGAGTAGAACTGTGCAAACTGGAACTAGTAGGTTCATTGTTCATCGCAATGAAATGTGTGAAGTAAAACATGTGTATGGAGCAAGTAACAAAGTCAGTAAACTAACAGATGTTGTCACAGCTCGTATAAGACTTGGCTACAAGTATCTCTGGCAGTTCGTCTTGTATAGGGATCTAGATGAAGTAAAGTGTAAAGTGTGTGGACAAAGACAGGGACACTCAAACACTTTTTTTTTTTAGATATATACAAGAGTTGTTACATTCTTGTACAGCCACTAGTACTCGTAGCGTTTCGGGCAGGTCCCTGGAATACGATCCCAGCCGCGAAGAATCGTTTTTACAACCATGTACACATTTTACTGTTGAGTTAAACAGAGGCTACAGTTAAGGATTTGCGCCCAGTAAATCCTCCCCAGCCAGGATACGAACCCATGACAAAGCGTTCGCGGAACGCCAGGCGAGTGTCTTACCACTACACCACGGACACTAATATCTTGGATTGTAGTAAAATTGAGCCATTTAGAGATAAATCTAAGCTTACTCTGTATGCTATGGCAACCTATCATATTACCATGGATAAATTACCTGAAATCCTTGCACTGTATCCACATTTCGCTTCCAGTAGATAAACGACATATGAGATGAAGAAACAAGTAGTGTATTGTGAAGACTAATAATAAACAGAAGCTACCCTATGACTATCGTCATTGGTCAAACTATTATGTATGAGCGATAAGACCTACCATTAATGTATAATGACTTACTGTAAATGTAGAGCTCTTGAAATAGCACTTTCTCTGTAACTAGCTAACATTGTAACTATAAGGTGTGAAGGATAGATGAAATTGTTTATGTAATAATCTAAGATGAGGTCTGATAAAGACCTTTTGTGCCCTCTGTAATGCTTTTTGCACTACCGCTCACAGGATGGGTATGGGGTGCACAATAAACTAGCCGTCTCCGGCGGCAACAATCAAAATCTTAGTAATACTACGAAGTTGACTCCCATGACTGGTCTTCATTGTGGGTACTGATGTGGGTACTTTAAAACTGGTGTGGAGCAAGCTGAAGGTAGTTAACTATCTTGCAGTCCATAATAAACAAGAGGATCCAGGCTGGAGGGACACAGTGCCTCCTACCCTCTGTGAAATTGTAATTTGTGTTCACCCAATGCAACAATATTACACATGTATAGTCACCATGATACATGCACACCAAACCTACCTCATAGATGTGTCATCACACATGCATATTGTGAATACTTTTTGGCTCTCAACTCGCTTCTAGACACAAAAGAAATCCGAGGCCAAGTGAGTCAACAAGCTCCTTGAGGCGATCTTCATCCTCCTGGGGAAGCGAGTCCTTGGTATAGACAGAAAGGCCACTAGTGGTGATGCCCTTCTGGTGGAGGCTTCGTGCTAGGCTCTCCACACCAACACCTGCAGACGGGAGAGCATAATGAGGCACACACCTGAGATATACAAGAGTTGTTACATTCTTGTACAGCCACTAGTACGCGTAGCGTTTCGGGCAGGTCCCTGGAATACGATCCCCGCCGCGAAGAATCGTTGTTACAACCAAGTACACATTTTACTGTTGAGTTAAACAGAGGCTACAGTTAAGGATTTTGAAGCCATGACAAAGCGCTCGCGGAACGCCAGGCGAGTGTCTTACCACTGCAACACGGAGACTGGTAGATCTGACTAACTAGTTAGACCTGACTAACTCACACAGCAAACGCTAGAATCAGCGAAATATAATTTGCTCTACTATCACGTGAGGCTAAACAGCCCCCTAGGCTATTCTTGAAGCATTACAACAAAACAAACTATTGTAATATAAAGACACTGAAGGTTTTAGCGTCAACTCTGAGGAATTCTAGTCTTCCACACACTCAAGATATCATAGTTATTAAGAATATACTTACTAGTGAGGTGAGTATCAGCGAAATCAATTTCAAAATAGAACCCTTTACTGGATTCGGGACACAGTTGACGAGCCAAGTCGCAGCACCAATCGATGTCAGGGCTGTCATCTGTGAGGCAGCGAATTACTGACAGACGTAGATAGAGGAGCGGATATGGCAGTCTGGCCAGGATGGCTGGGTCCATGATGTCGCCCGTGGCATCCAGTATAACATCTGTAGGTGTACATTTGCATGTTATATTGCTCAACTCAAAATCAAAACAAAACCTTCAAACACACTAAGATGTATCTCCTGCTCTCATTGGTGGACATAATAAACACTTGGATGTATCTCCTACTCTTATTGGTGGACATGATAAATACTGGGATGTATCTCCTTCTCTCATTGGTGGACATGATAAACAATGGTGTCGGAAAATCCGACACCATTTAATAATATCATAGACAGATAATATTGCTGTGTTGTATAAACAAGTTACCCATAGAAAATGTAACCTGTAGTGGAATTTCCGTCTATAGAAAACAGGATATCATTACCACATACTATTATAAATTCACCATCTATTATGGTGGGAATTATTCTTAAATACATTAGTCTTTGGACTTTACCATCATAAAAACATCTCATATAAATTAACTTAATTATCAGAATTAAAATAGAGTAAATGTGACCCTTCTATCACTTACTGACATCTGGACAATGTAGACCAGTAGCGTCAGTTGTGAGGGAGTGGTCAGCCATTGTTGTTGTCACCTCCGAGACGCGTGGAGCAAATTTGGCTCCTATCATATCTGGACAATGTCGGCCAGTAGCGTCAGTAGTATGGAGTGTCAGCATTGTTATTGTACTAAGACCACAGAGGCTCACGGGAGCAAATTCGGCTCCTGTTAATTTGACTTGGACGAAGTGTTATGGAAACCAAAGGTGTACCATCATCAACACGCTGTCAACAAATACAAGTTAAGTGTTCTGCCGAAACCCATTTATCTATCATTTGTGGCCATTAATGTAATTAGATAGGGTGAGCCGGTTAGATCACGAGATCGCCTCATACTAAAGGTAATTAAGCCAGGTCTTTATGGTTCCTTGTACAGTGTTTTCTCTGATATAGCTGTCATATATTAGGATTCTGGCTTCATAGCTAGCGCCCTTTTGACAGGTCAAGACGAGGAAGCATGCTTTGTGTACCAGTTACTGGGTGATGGAAGCTACCTCAAAGAGGATAATTTGGTGTCTACATCCTGGTTATACCTGGTGGACTAAGGCCTGCTGTACAAATAAGATAAGGAACCTCTTCAATATGTGTAGTTAATACTGTAGTTTGATTGGCTGCATATATATAAATTTAATATAAACCCCCCTAATGTATAGAGGATCGATTTGTGAGATTATTGCAGAAATACAGTCCACTTATCATCATACAAATTGCTATCGAAGTATATAAATTAACGTAAATATAAATTCATATAAATTAAATAAATATAAATCTCACAGGTCGGTTCCCACATCTGGGATGTATCTCCAGTTCTCATTGGTGGACATGATAAACACTGGGATGTATCTCCTGCTCTCATTGGTGGACATGATAAACACTGGGATGTATCTCCTGCTCTCATTGGTGGACATGATAAACACTGGGATGTATCTCCTGCTCTCATTGGTGGGAGAGAGTAAACAATGAAGGCACAATAAGACAGTCCATCCTCCCGCTTACACAACATTTAATAACCATATAGTCTGTGCCATATAGTAACAATATTTTGTTGGGTTTGCCTGTGCTTGTGTGTTGGTAGCCCTCCTTGGGATCGAGCACTCCACAGCTGTTGACCTGGGTGAACTAAACGTCTTGGCGGCAGGCCGTTTGGGTGCTCTGCACCTTATTCACCATGGGCCTCTGTTACGGACCCGAGTCCACCGTCGGAGCACGGAGCAGTGACGACAACGCCATCTGTGAGTCCGCTCCCGAAACCCCCTCCAAATGGACGACGCCATCTAGCGAGGACAGAATATACTGGCCACAGGGGCTGGATTCCCGTCTTAATCAGCTCATAACATAGCCGCTGCATTGCTGACCTCTGGTGAGGTGGCGCTTAGACAGCAACGCCATCTATGGAGCAGAGAGGTGGACATTTGTGTCTAAGCCTGTAAGTGAGGTTCCCTAGTCCCAGTACTAATGACGTGTCTGATTACAGAGTCGACCTGGGGCTGCTGTATTGGACGATGGATCAGTCTACCCAAGGCAGCCAAGGTCTCTCCATGAGTCTGCTGAAGAAGCTGTGAGTCACCCCCAGACGAACTCTGCTGAGAGTGTTAGCCTGCCTGTGATGTGGCACTATCAGGAATCGCCTTATCCGGGGCTGGCTGGTGGAAGAGACTAGCCACTGTGGTGCTTAGAGAGGAGAGTGATCAGCGGGATCACACAAGGCTCCTGCCTAGGGCTCGCAACTCTAGTATCGGTCGTGGAGTGGCCTACACAGCGGAGCTGATCGGAACCTGCCAGCTACAGGCTGGATTGTGGTTGAAGGCCTCCACGACGGAGCACCCAGTGGAACTGTAATTTGGCTGGCCTGTGGCCAGGGTAGATTCACCAAGAGAATCATGGAGGATTCATCGTGAGCACCGTGGAGCATCCCATGTCTTCGGAGGAAGACAAGCCATTGTACATAATCGTGTATGATAAACCCCGTGTGCAACTGGTATTTATTTATTTATGGTGGTGGTGAAAATATATATATAAATCAGAGCATTTGTATCCCTCCCCCTTTAATTTAACTTGCGTTATGGAACACATCCCTTGAAAGCCTCTACTAACTTGGGGCCGGATTCCCAAACTCTAATACCATCAGAGAAGAACCCGGTTACGCCCCAGTAGGGCCGTAACAGCCTCCTTCCTCATCTTTTCGTGAGTTTCTCCCAGCCCTTCCATCACTCTGTGGGTGTGTGGGGCATTTTGAGGCTGTCACGGACCATTTTTGTTTGCTTTGGGGGTTTTTCCAGATCCTGAATTTACCTGAGGCCCAATACTAGTGGCCTCGATGAGGACAGGAAGCCAGCGGTTTGTCAGAGGTCCCCCCATTTGCCTTGATGATCTTTTGCAGCTGTATTTTAAAACCCAGCAGGGTTTTGGCGTTTATGGCTTCGGCGGGTAGGTTGTTCCATGGGTTTACAACACTAGGGGTGAAAAAGCATCTCCTGTTTTCTGTCCAACATTGTGGTTTGTTGAGCTTGAACTCGTTGTACCAGACACGTTGCTCGGTGCCTGGTGCTTGTTCCTAGGCAATCCAATGGTTTCTTATCATGACCTCTCTCCTGTGATACAGTTTTGTTTTCTTGTTGTGTGTGTGGGTGAGTTAGGTCGGAGAGCCACTGAGAAAACTCTTTTTATAAGTCCAGCATCAAATGTATCGCCTCTTTATCATGACATTAGTGGTTCTCCATTTCCGTCTTTCCCATTTATCATTGGTTGTTGCATGGACAGTGCAGGAGTGAGGTAGCCAGTTGGTCAGTGACTTAAGGCAGCCAGGGCTACCATACGGTGGCAAGAAGATGATTCTAACTAGCGTTCACTTGTCATTAACAAGCGTGTGCATGCCAGGGTTGCTAATGTTTTTCATGCAGAATCTTGTTTTGTTGACCAGACCACACACTAGAAGGAAAACAAATCCACAAGGGCCGTGACGAGGATTCGAACCTGCGTCCAGGAGCATCCCAGACACTGCCTTAATTGACTGAGCTACGATAGGGTAAATGGGTTGAAACCGAAGTTTTACTAAACTTACTGGATCCCGTAGCCTCTCCGAGGCACAAACCAGGATTTTACACAACCCCCCCCCCCTGCTCCCGAGCTATGTCAATAGTCGATTAAGGCGGTGTCTGAGATGCTCCCGAATGCAGGTTCGAATCCTCGTCACGGCCCTTGTGGATTTGTTCATTTGATGCATCACATTAGTGTGATCTCTGTGTGTAGAAGGTGAAGGGACGACGACGTTTCGGTCCGTACTGGACCATTCTCGTCGTCTCTTCACCTTCTAGTGTGTGGACTGGTCAACATACTTTAGCCACGTTATTTATTTATTTATTTATTTATTTACTTATTTATTTATATACAAGAAGGTATATTGGTTTTGTGAGAATACATAGCATAGTACAGTAATTGCACTCTTGTAAAGCCACTAGTACGCGCAGCGTTTCGGTCAGAAATACACTCGCGTTATTGTGACTCATCGCCTGCAATCTTGTTTTGTTGTACTTTACCATTCTGGTGGATTTTCATTCTTTATTTCTGTAGTCTAATACCCAGACACCCTTGTGTCCCAGGTTCTAGGGTTCTGTCAACCCTAGGACCTGATGCTGTGTCTCAGGTTCTAGGGTTCTGTCAACCCTGGGACCTGATCCTACCCAATCCCCCAGTATGTGTTCCTAAGCCATTCAACTTCACCACTGTAATCACTCCTTTCACCTTATATCGTGGTTTTAATTTCTGTACTTAAAATTATCTGTTAGATTAAGGACCTGTCCAAAATGCTATGCATGTTAGTAGCTTTACAAGAATGTAACAACATCAATGCTATGTACTCTCATAAACCCAATGTATCTTGTATATAAATAAATAAATACATGAAAGTAAAGTTTACCATCCTTATAAACAATATTTGGCCTTAGTAAATGTGTAGGTATATATATATATATATATATATATATATATATATATATATATATATATATATATATATATATGTCGTACCTAGTAGCCAGAACTCACTTTTCAGCCTATAATGCAAGGCCCGATTTGCCTAATAAGCCAAGTTTTCATGAATTAATATATTTTCTCTAAATTTCTTCTTATGAAATGATAAAGCAACCCATTTCATTATGTAAGAGGTCAATTTTTTTTTATTGGAGTTAAAATTAACGTAGATATATGACCGAACCTAACCAACCCTACCTAACCTAACCTAACCTATCTTTATAGGTTAGGTTAGGTTAGGTAGCCGAAAAAGTTAGGTTAGGTTAGGTTAGGTAGGTTAGGTAGTCGAAAAGCAATTAATTCATGAAAACTTGGCTTATTAGGCAAATTGGGCCTTGCATAGTAGGCTCAGAAGTGAGTTCTGGCTACTAGGTACGACATATATATATATATATATATATATATATATATATATATATATATATATATGTCGTACCTAGTAGCCAGAACTCACTTCTCAGCCTATTTTTCAAGGCCCGATTTGCCTAATAAGCCAAGTTTTCATGAATTAATTGTTTTTCGACTACCTAACCTACCTAACCTAACCTAACATAACTTTTTCGGCTACCTAACCTAACCTAACCTATGAAGATAGCTTAGGTTAGGTTAGGTAGGGTTGGTTAGGTTCGGTCATATATCTACGTTAATTTTAACTCCAATAAAAAAAAATTGTCCTCATACAGAATGAAATCGATAGCTTTATCTTTTCATAAGAAAAAAAATAGAGAAAATATATTAATTCAGGAAAACTTGGCTTATTAGGCAAATCGGGCCTTGCATAGTAGGCTGAGAAGTGAGTTCTGGCTACTAGGTACGACATATATATATATATATATATATATATATATATATATATATATATATATATATAACCTAACTAATGAAATACATATTGTTCTTATTGCTAGTAAGTCATGCACAGAAATATAGAGAAAAGAACACTGTTTTTCCCAAAAACGGTGGGTTTTCTGAGGGAAGAGAACGTATGTCTGGGAGCTGACTTTAACCGCCCCAAGCTGCGCGCGCAACGAGCCGAGATTATATAAACCCGAACGCAGACTGCGTGGCCCCTCTTCCCGACAAGCCAGCAGCTGCTCTCTTACAAAACGCCCACCCTCCTCCCGGCCGGGATCCTCTGCATCCTCCGTTTTATTTTTGAAAGGGACGGCCTACAGACGTGCTCAAGGGGCAATTGTTCTAGCATGCTAAGCATTTGCTGTATCTTTGGGGGTGCTCTGCCGGAACCCCCAAAGTGATAAGCCTGCAGATAGCTAAGAAATATTCCCATGAATTGCAATTAGTGTAATTAAATTAATGCAACTTTCATTTACTACCTATGGATGTAGTTATTAATTGTAATTGATTTCTACTTTATCATTAAGGATTATTCATTATAATTATCCTTAATACTTTATTGTTATGCACTAGTCAATAATTATTTATCATTCATCCTAATTAGCTATTTGATTCATTAAAAATAATTGCTTATCATTATACTATTTGTTATTATTATTTATTATATAATAATAATTAATTTATTATTTATTAATTTATTATATATTAATTTATTATTTACCATTATAAAATAAACAAGTCCCCAATCTGAGCACGTTTTCTTCCAACCTCAGAAATAAATGATGATGACAATACTCACAAAAGTTTTTGATGTGTGGAAGATGTGGTATGTGATCTAGGAGGATGGGCAGCTCCTGTAGAGTGACACGAAGGTATAGACTGACTATGCTGTCTGGCAAGCTGGGAATGACTTTCTCAGACAGGTGGCCAGCAAACCCCTGCAAGATACATTCGCTTCCCGGCGCTGTCAGGGTTTCCAAATATACGTCTGAGAATTCGTCATTTTCATTGTGGTGGTAAAAGAGAAATAATGATAGAATGATCTTCCTTTTAACTAGCACTGACATAAGAGGACTGATCTGGCCGAGTTGTGGTTTACTGTTGATGGCAATAGAAAGACTCCTAGGTTTAAGGGTCATCTTGTTAAGAACAAGTGGCAGGACGTCACATGAATTAGCATTTTGTATATCCCAGTGCTTTTGGTCAGACAGCTCCTTGACGACGGCTTCGATGATGTGCTCATTCATGTGGGACTCGACTATGTGCTTCAACACCTCATCATCAGGTCTTGCCATGTCAATTACCTGAGAGGCAAATTTGTGTTCCAATTTACGGGCAATCATTACACCTGTAATATTGATTAAGACGTTTTGGTATTTGGCATGATTACTAATTACCCCATCAAGCGTCTCGCCTTCTCCCTCTAACATAACATCATGTAATAGGTTTGGTTTCCTCCATCCTTCCATGTAATGGCTATGCGCTGGTTGGCCGCCTCTCTCCTTGTCTGCCTTCAGCAACTGCGCGAACAGGGCCTTGCTGGCACAATACTCCTGGTACCTGGAGTGAAAGTAACCATAAACCCACACCAGTTTGAGACCTCGACGAGAACTGGTTCTTGTAAAGTAGTTGGACAAGACCTCCTCGTGTGGGAGCTTCAGGGCTTTACATTTCAACTTAATCTCTTTTACCGTGTCCGGCTGGAGATCAAACTCCTTCCTCACGATCCCTCGTAAACTGATCTCTTCAAAGAATAACAGGAACTCGTCACATTTGTCTTCGGGGTCTTCCACTTGTTTGATCTTGAGTCTGGATATTAGCTTCTCGGTTATGAAGCTGTGGATCTGTTCGTAGACTTCGGTGCTCGTGGTGAGCTTCTTAAAATCTTCTGGAGTCTCGACGCACAGGAGCGCCAGCAAGGTCAAGGTGAGTGGTGTGTTGAGGTAATCTCCAAGTAACTCACTCATCTTCTCCAGCCTCTGTGTAAACCTGTCTTCGGTGGCTTTTTGCTTGCTCTTGTCCGTCTCCAGTGCATTGATAATTCTGTTGACGTATTCCAAGCGAAGTTGTGGGCTTATGCCCAAGACGAGTATGTTGTAGCGAGTTTTGGACGGGATGAGAAGTGAGAGGGCTTCATCCCAGCCTGGACGTGTAGTTATCACAAGCTTCACATTCATGCCAGGGAGAGGCAACAGCTCCTTCATCAACTTTTCTGAGTTCTCATTGACCTCGTCGTAGCCGTCAATTAAGAATAATATGTTTAAGCTCAATATTATCTCCTTAAACATCTGGAAGTCAACATCTGAGTTGAGCAATGTTTGAGGCAGCAAATTGTTGATGAGATCATCGATAGTATTAAGATGTCTGTCCCTGCACAATACATAGAAAACAAGGTCCACAGTGTCGAGGTGATGTATGGCCAAAGGGTCCCTTACCCACTTCTCGAGGATGAGCTTGAGTAAAGTTGTCTTGCCCATACCACCTTCCCCAGTCAGGAGGACACACTGAGGCAGTCTTCCGTCCTCTCGTCTGATAGTCAAGAGGTCTTCATATTTGATGTCCTGAACCTTGGGTGTGTGGGAAGGTCGTACACCTATTGTGGAGTCTTGAACAAGCTGCAGTCTTGTGAAGGTGTGACTTGGGTCGTGTTTAATGTTGAGCAGGAGCCAGGGTGCGGGCTCGATCTGGTACAGCTGTCGGTACCCATCAGTTAGCTCCTGCTTGCTGCTCTGCTTAACCTCTTCTATTATTTGAGCTTTGAAGAGTTTAATCTCCTTGTGAAGCCGATCCAGGTGTGTGTTATCCGCGGGATCCAGTGGTTCTCTGATCTTTTCTCGCAGTCCTTCAATATACTCGGTGACATCCTTGATCACCTGGTCCACTTCCTGGCTGTCTCTCCCACCCCGGGCGCCGGCCACTCTCAACATCTCCTTCAGTAAGTCACTAAGCTCAGTTAGCGTTGTCTTGAGCTCGTGCTCCGTCATCTTCACGTGTTCATGTGCCAACGTGTTTCGGTGTTGTTTCAACTTATAAATGAGGTGTTCGAGTGATGGCCCGAGAGGTCCCGGAGTGGTCCACGTGGGGTCATCAGTATCTGCCAGACCACACACGCGTTGCAATAAGCTGTATAATAAGGTGATATCAAATGTATTTACAGTAGTGACGTCGATGGAATTGTCGAGGCTGTGCCGCTGGTGAGTATTGAAGACCTTTCTGTACAGGGCATTAGTGAACCTAAGGGTCTGAGTGAGGTGGGTATTTATTGGGTAGCTTCCCTTGTACAGCCACACAAACACACTACCTAGGGCATCTCGTCCGGCCTTAGTCACAGCCAGCTCATACCGTAATCTGTTGAGATCTTCCTCTTGGACTACTGCGGCTTGCGTCAGGGCGGCCATGTTGGGTTTTATAATTTGCTCAGCACAGCTCTCGGTGAACCCTCGCTAGGATTTTGTTATTTGCAAAGTGAAATGTTGTCCAATAGCTTTACAAATGACCAGATAGTATTTAATGAGTTTCATTGTTTTGAAACAGTAAATTTGTAAAAAATATCACAAATCTCAAAACTTTATCCAATAAATATATATATCAATGATTTCCTCATGTGCCGTGAATACCATACTTAAGGAAAGACATTTCATTAGGTGTGTACAGACCCCGGCGGCTTCTGTTGCCTCCTGTTGTGGGGCTTTCTGATAAGTAGACTTATCTCTTCACCTTGATACTTAAAACATATTTAGCTGTTCACTGTAAATATGGTCCAGTGTCATAACAGAACCCTCCAGAACATGAAGGAAAATTTACATATAACGAGAGAGAACTTTGTGTTGTACGAGCACATACATGTTGTCTTTCCTTTCTATAAGATCTTATTTCTTTCCTATAAGATCTTTTTTTTCTATAAGATCTTATTTCCTTTCTATAAGATCTTATTAACTTTCTATAAGAACTTATTTCTTTCTATAAGATCTTATTTCCTTTCTATAAGATCTTATTTCCTTTCTATAAGATCTTATTTTATTATTATATTTATGCAGATCGCTGAATTATTATGTTCCATAACTTACACTTCCTCTTGTTTCAAAACAAGTTACTTGATAATATAATATTTCTCGGTTGGTCACTTGCCTTTTCTCCTCCAAACGTGTGTTGAACAGAATCTACATCTGCCTTAAGAAAGTCCATCGGATTCCTGACATTTTCTGGAATAAATGGAAAACAATTTCAGGATTATATTACGTCGTGATAATTATTTATTTAATATTTATTACAATAAACAATCTATATCTATAACTTGGAATGTGTGTCTGTATAAGGTTGGAGATGCTAAGGCCAGATGCTTGAGCAGCCTCACCTAACTTTGCACTTTGATTCCTGTTGGGTACATGCTCAACAGGGTCGCCAGAATTCAAGAGGGAACAGTGTCATAGTCAGGGGGCCTGGTGGCTGAATGGACAGCACTCTGGTTCTTAATCCTAGGGTTCGGGATCGATCCCCGGCGATGGCAAAAACAGATAGGCAGAGTTTCTTTCACCCTAATGCCACTGTTCACCTTGCAGTAAATAAGTACCTGGGAGTTCGCCAGCTGTTATGGGCTGCTTCCTATGTATTCACCAAGTTGGGTTTGCGGGGGTTGAGCTTTTTGCTCTTTCGGCCTGTCAACTGTCAATCAACTGTTTACTAACTACTTTTTTTTCTCCACACCACACACACACCCCAGGAAGCAGCCCGTGACAGCTGACTAACTCCCAGGTACCTATTTACTGCTAGGTAACAGGGGCATTCAGGGTGAAAGAAACTTTGCCCATTTGTATCTGCCTCGTGCGGGAATCAAACCCGCGCCACAGAATTACGAGTCCTGCACGCTATCCACCAGGCTACGAGGCCCCTCTGTGTGTGTGTGAACAAATCAGTTGATTGATTGACAGTTGAGAGGCGGGCCGAAAGAGCCAGAGCTCAACCCCCGCAAGCACAACTAGGTGAATACAACTAGTAACACCTGTGGCACCAATGCTCATTTCCTTTAATACTTTGACAAAAAAAAAGTAATAAAAATATTTTACTCATCGTACTCTGGCCATAAAGAGTGACAACCCTTCCCAACCATGTTAAAGACTGTACCTCTCTCAACCAGTTTAAGTTAAAAACGAAGCTATACCTAATAAATTCCCTGTAACCTACCTTACCCTTCTATTGTCAACCAATGTCTGGTTTTTCTTTAAAGAGCGCTGTTTGTCGACATAATTGTATTTGTGCTGCTTTTTCACCTATGTTTTCATTTCTTGTTTTCATTCTACTCATTATGCTCAATTAGTATTAAGCTTATCATGCCCGAAACGCTTTGCGTAATAGTGGCTTTAGGCATTGTATGTACTAGCTCTACCTATAAGTCAACCAATCTTTGTAAAAATTTATTGTATGTATGTACCTTACCTAAATAAACAACATAAATTCAAACCCAGCCGTTATCCTCTAAAAAGCCCCGCCCCCTTTCTCAAAGCCAATGGGACACCGCCTGGCTCCCACCCGGCCCACCACCCACTAATGGGGACTATTTTATTACTTGTTTCTTTCATCAATTATAAGAGACATAGAGATGGATAGGAAGAGACAGAAAGACAGACAGACAAGTGAAGTTTATTTTACTTCTGAACTTCACAGAAGAGAATATAAACAACGTTTACTTCTTATCTTCATGTTGTAGATGTAAACAAACTTTTACTTGCCATCTTTAATTTTTTGATATATACAAGCGTTGGTACATTCTCGTACAGCCACTAGTACACGTAATAAGTACATTCCTGACTGTATAGTACATAAATACGCTTATTGTGCTGTTACATTTACCTCCCCATATATCCTCTTCATTTTCTGTTAATACACTCAAAATTTTTAGGTTGAAGTTTTAGTGTTCAATGCTATATAAACAAAGTTTTAAATATAAAGAATTTCTTTTTCAGTTTTATTAAACAATACAGATTTTATACAAATTTTGAAAATATCGTGAGTTACTTTATAATTTATTGAAAGATTTTAGTTTTGTTTTATTAGTTTTATAAAATTGTAATATCAATACAGCTGTTGGTTAAGTACGAATTGTAATTAAGAAGCAATAAATGCTATTTACATGCTTGTCCTCCTACACTGTTCTGGGAACTGGAACATATTGAAGGGGTGACAGGTAAGCTACTAACATGGATGAAAAATTTCCTAACTGACAGAAAAATGAGGGCTGTGATCAGAGGCAAGGTATCGGATTGGAGGAATGTCACGAGTGGAGTACCACAGGGTTCAGTTCTTGCACCAGTGATGTTTATTGTGTACATAAATGATCTACCAGTTGGTATACAGAATTATATGAACATGTTTGCTGATGATGCTAAGATAATAGGAAGGATAAGAAACTTAGATGATTGTCATGCCCTTCAAGAAGACCTGGACAAAATAAGTATATGGAGCACCACCTGGCAAATGGAATTTAATGTTAATAAATGTCATGTTATGGAATGTGGAATAGGAGAACATAGACCCCATACAACCTATATATTATGTGAGAAATCTTTAAAGAATTCTGATAAAGAAAGAGATCTAGGGGTGGTTCTAGATAGAAAACTATCACCTGAGGACCACATAAAGAATATTGTGCAAGGAGCCTATGCTACACTTTCTAACCTCAGAATTGCTTTTAAATACATGGATGGCGATATACTAAAGAAATTGTTCACAACTTTTGTTAGACCAAAGCTGGAATATGCAGCGGTTGTGTGGTGCCCATATCTTAAGAAGCACATCAACAAACTGGAAAAGGTGCAACAACATGCCACTAAGTGGCTCCCAGAACTGAAGGGCAAGAGCTACGAGGAGAGATTAGAGGCATTAAATATGCAAAAACTAGAAGATATAAGAAAAAGAGGCGATATGATCACTACGTTCAAAATAGTAACAGGAATCGATAAAATTGATAGGGAAGAACTCCTGAGACCTGGCACTTCAAGAACAAGAGGTCATAGATTTTAACTAACGAAACAAAGCTGCCGGAGAAATATAAGAAAATTCACTTTTGTAAACAATGTGGTAGACGGTTGGAACAAGTTAAGTGAGAAGATGGTGGAGGCCAAGAACGTTAGTAATTTCAAAGCATTATATGGCAAAGAGTGCTGGGGAGACGGGACACCACGAGCGTAGCTCTCATCCTGTAACTACACTTAGGTAATTACACTCCCAAAGGTTAGGTTAGGTCGTGGTTTTCTATACAGTTTTACAGGTGAACTCTAATATTCACAATATTTTCGTGCGATACTGGCGATTAAGTGTATTTTTGTACTATGCCGATAGTCTGGATTGTACTTTTTACATTTAGTATGAAAACGTACTGTCTATTCGGAGGATGGGCTGCCATAATCCTACGTTCCCTGGAATACGAACCCCACGAAGAATCGTTTAACAACCAGGTACCCATTTTACTGTTGGGTTAAACAGAGGCTACAGTTAAGGATTTGCGCCCAGTAAATCCTCCCCGGCCAGGATACGAACCCATGACAAAGCGGTCGTGGAACGCCAGGTGAGCGTCTTACCACTACGCCACGGAGACTGCTATCTTGACGTAATGAAAGCTACACAATCTTTATCTTGTTTCTCAATGCAGTTAACCTGAAATAATGTTTACTTTTAACCCTAATGCAATATGTAAAAGTAACATCTACTTCTCATCTGACCGCATTAAGCAAGAAAGAGAAGGATGGGCGGACTGCATTTTCTTGGACTGTCTGAAAGCCTTTGACACAGTCCCACATAAGAGGATGGTGCATAAGTTAGAGAAACAGGAAGGAGAAACTAGTAGGGCGCTCCAGTGGATAAGGGAGTACCTAAGCAGTAGGAAGCAGAGAGTTACTGTGAGGGGTGAGACCTCAGATTGGCGTGAAGTCACCAGTGGAGTCCCACAGGGCTCTGTACTCGGTCCTATCCTGTTTCTGATATATGATAATGATCTTCTAGAGGGTATAGGCCCCTCAATGTTTGCTGATGCCAAAATTATGAGAAGGATTTAGACAGAGGACAGCATGAGGCTTCAATATGACCTGGACAAACTGAAGGAATGGTCGAATAAATGCCTGTTGGAGTTTAACTCGAGCAACTGTAAAGTAACGAAGATAAGAGCAGGGAGCAGGAGGCCAGATACAAGGTATCATTTGAGAGATGAAATTCTTCAATAATCAGAGAATGGGAAAAACCTGGGGATTGATATCACGCCAGACCTGTCCCCTGAAACCCACATCAAGATGATAACATCAGCATCATATGCCATGCTGGTCAACATAAAAACATCCTTTAGAAACTTGTGTAGGGGAGTCGGTCGGCCGAGCGGACAGCACGCTGACTTGTGATCCTGTGGTCCTGGGTTCGATCCCAGGCGCCGGCGAGAAACTATGGGCAGAGTTTCTTTCACCCTATGCCCCTGTTACCTAGCAGTAAAATAGGTACCTGGGTGTTAGTCAGCTGTCACGGGCTGGTTCCTGGGGGTGGAGGCCTTGAGGTTATCTTGAGATGATTTCGGGGCTTTAGTGTCCCCGCGGCCCGGTCCTCGACCAGGCCTCCACCCCCAGGAAGCCAGCTGACTAACTCCCAGGTACCTATTTACTGCTAGGTAACAGGGGCATTCAGGGTGAAAGAAACTTTTGCCCATTTGTTTCTGCCTCGTGCGGGAATCGAACCCGCGGCACAGAATTACGAATCCTGCGCGCTATCCACCAGGCTACGAGGCCTGGTCAAGGACCGGGCCGCGGGGACACTAAAGCCCCGAAATCATCTCAAGATAACCTCAAGAGAAGGAATCATTCAAAACCTTATATACACGGAATATGTCAGACCAACCTGGGAGTATGCAGCTCCAGCATGGAGTCCGTATCTCATCCAGCACAAGACTATATTGAAGAAGGTACAGAGGTATGTATGCCACCAAACTAATACCCGAGCTGAGGGGTATGAGCTATGAAGAGAGACTACAGGAACTAAACCTCACGTCATCAAAGACAGAAGAGTTAGGGAAAACATGATCACCACATACAAAATTCTCAGAGGAATTGATTGGGTTGATAAAGACAGTTTATTTAACATATGGGGCACACGCACTAGGGGACACAGGTGGAAATTGAGTGCCCAAATGAACCACAGAGAAATTAGAAAAATAACTTTTTTAGTGTCAGAGAAGTTAACAAATGGAATGCATTAAGCAGTGATGTGGTGGAAACTGACTCCTCCTGGGATCTGTGTGTGTGTTGGAGAGAAATATATGTAGTAGTCATAATAGAGGAGAAATAGATTGATTAGAAAGGCGGGGTCCAAGAGCTAATAGGTTTATTCTGCAGGCATAAACAAATAGTAAATACACACACACACACACACACACACACACACACACACACACACACACACACAGTACTGCACATGCATGAGACTGCTGTTCAAACTTGAGAGGCAGGCAAGAGTAAGCGGAAATTAAGGCCCTAGCATGGATAAGGAACTACCTAACAGGAAGGAGCCAAAGAGTTACGGTAAGGGGCGAGAAGTCGGACTAGCGAACAGTAACGAGTGGAGTACCACAAGGATCGGTGCTGGGACCAATTCTGTTTTTAAACATGAACGAAATGTTTACAGGAGTCGAGTCCTACATGTCGATGTTCGCAGATGACGCGAAATTAATGAGATGAGTTGTAACAGTTGAGGATTTTAGGATCCTCCAAGAGGACTTGAACAAGCTGCAGAGATGGTCAGAGAAATGGCTACTGGAATTTAACACAGCAAGTGTAAAGTTATGGAAATGTGACTAGGTGACAGGAAACCAAAGGGACAGTACACAATGAAGGGAAACTACCTACCTGTAATGATTCGAGAAAGAGACCTGGGAGTGGACGTAACACCTAATCTAATTCCTGAGACATATATAAATAGGATAACGACAGGAGCGTACTCTACACTGGCAAAAGTTAGAACATCATTCAGAAACCTAAGTGAGGATAATTTAGGGCGCTTTACACTGCCTACGTGAGGCCAGTCTTAGAGTATGCCGCCTCATCATGGAGTCCCCATCTGAAGAAGCATATAAAGAAACTGTTAAAGGTTCAGAAATTTGTGACGAGACTCGTCCCAGAGTTACGAGGGATGAGATATGAGGAGCTCCTGAAGGAACTGTCCCTTACGATACTAGAATTAAAAGGATGAAGTGGAGAGATATGATCGCAGCATACAAAATAATTAGGGGAGATTGACAGAATGGAAATAAACGAAATGTTCACACGGAATACCAACAGAGCCGGTCGGCCGAGTGGACAGCACGCGGGACTTGTGATCCTGTGGTCCTGGGTTCGATCCCAGGCGCCGGCGAGAAACAATGGGCAGAGTTTCTTTCACCCTATGCCCCTGTTACCTAGCGGTAAATTAGGTACCTGGGTGTTAGTCAGCTGTCACGGGCTGCTTCCTGGGGGTGGAGGCCTGGTCGAGGACCGGGCCGCGGGGACACTAAAAAAAGCCCCGAAATCATCTCAAGATAACCTCAAGATCTCAAGATAACCAGGAAGCATGGATGAAAGCTGGAAAATCAGATTTGTCAAAGAGATAGTAGAAAAAGTTTTCTATTAGTGTGATAGTAGTTGGGAAATGGAGTGAAATAAAGGAGCACATTGTAGAAATAATCACTACTCATAGTTATAATAATAAATAATAATAATAATAATAATAATAATAATAATAATAATAATAATAATAATAATAATAATAATAATAATAATTATTTACTTAGGAACAGTACATACATAGTTGCAGCGTTACCGCACAAACATTGTTAGATTTAAAGAGAGAGAGGTAGTACATACAATACCTAAAGCCACTACTGCGCATAGCGTTTCGGGCAAGCCCGAAAAACTAGGTATTAAAAACTAGTTTTAAAACTAGGTATGATAGGGAAGTGGGACCGGAGTCATTACTGTAAAGAACCGGTGGCTAGAAAAGCGGGATCCAAGAGCCAATGCTCGATCCTGCAGGCACAGATAGGTGAGAACTCACAAACACACACAGACTCCATACTGATATATGGCTATGGCAGACTTAACATAGTTTCAAATGAAGATTTGACAGAGCCGAATGGGCTCCAGATTCTGTACACCAGTTGAATGACGGGACCAAAGAGCCGAGGCTCAACCCCTGCAAGCACAACTAGGCGAGTAGATAACAATGGCCTCAATGACGTTGGTCTTACACTGTGATTCACAGCTCTCAGCTGCATCAACACTCAAGCTGGCAACCCCAGGCGACAACGGTCAATCACGGCACTCAATAATTACCTCCACAGTGTCACCGTCAACCCCTGAACCTGTACGTGTCCTGTACAAGGGCGCACACCCAGGGAGTATAGTAGGTGGGCGAGGTGAGAGACGAGAGCACTAACACCCACCTCCTCATCGTCCCGAGGTTCGGGCGGCACTGAGTCTCTCGTCTCATCTAGGAAAACTTCTTCATCAAACTAACACCTTTATTAAAGTTGCAAATCAATTATTGTTAGTATTAGAATTCTCATTATTATAAGATAAGTAAAGTTAGTTATAGTTATAGGTAGTTTAGAGCAATTAGGTTGGGAAGTTAATGTTCCATATAGCCTTGTTATTGACAATCTTTCGGCTGGCAACGCTGCACGAGACGTCACAGAGTATCGTACAGATTGTTGTACAAGACGTCACAGAGTATCGTACAGATTGTTGCACAAGACGTCACAGAGTATCGTACAGATTGTTGCACAAGACGTCACAGAGTATCGTACAGATTGTTGCACAAGACGTCACAGAGTATCGTACAGATTGTTGCACAAGACGTCACAGAGTATCGTACAGATTGTTGCACAAGACGTCACAGATTATTGTACAAGACGTCCCAGTATCGTACAGTGTTGCACAAAACGTCACAGTATCGTACAGTGTTGCACAAAACGTCACAGTATCGTACAGTGTTGCACAAGACGTCACAGAGTATCGTACAGATTGTTGTACAAGACGCCACAGAGTATCGTACAGATAGTTGCACAATCTGTACATTTAAACCACATTTCAAACCCATTCTAGTTTTGACTTCTACTTTTCTTTAAACTTGGATAAATTATTGTTTATCAAACCAATAATACATTTGCGGTTTTTACCAGTACATGGACAGTTTGCAACAACTATAACATACATAACATAACATGTGGCGCCGGTGGCTGTGTGGGTAGCACGCTGTACACGTGATACTGTGGCCCCGGGTTCGATTCCCGGCGCTGACGAGAAGCGATGGGCAGAGTTTCTTTAACCGATGGGAGCCGATATATATATATATATCGGTTATATATATAACCGATATATATATATATATATATATATATATATATATATATATATATATATATATATATATATATATATATATATGCACATGAGAGGATGTGCAGTGACTTATTTTTTCTTACATATTCAGATATTTGAGTAGGGGTACCGAGTGATGTCTGGGGCCAGAGTTGGATATTGTCCTAATAGCAGCTTTGTGTTGAGTAATTAGAGGACGTAAGTGATTTTGGGTAGTAGAACCCCAAGCACAAACACCATAGTTGAGATAAGGATAGATGAGGGAGTAATAGAGAGTCACCAGGGCAGGGCGAGGTACATAATATCTGATCTTAGAAAGAATGCCCACAGTTTTTGAAACTTTTTTTTTTTATATATTTAGAATGTGTCCCTGTAAATTCAGCTTGTGGTCAATGAGAACGCCAAGGAACTTGCCATCTACTTTGTTACAAACTTGGGTATTGTTTGTCCTGAGATTTATTTGATTAGAGGATTTATTGCCAAACAAAATATAGAAAGTTTTGTCAATAATGAGGGTGAGTTTGTTGGCAGTTAGCTAAAGATGGACTTTATTTAGCTCAGTATTCACTGTGGCATTTAGAGCAAGGGGGTCAGGACTGGAGTAAATGAAGGTTGTGTCGTCAGCAAATAGAATTGGTTTGAGTTGCTGGGAGGCATTTGGAAGGTCGTTAAAGTAGATGAGAAAGAGGAGAGGGCCAAGTATGCTGCCCTGAGGAACACCAATGTTGATGGGTAGGGTGGGAGAAATTGAATTATTCACAGAAACATATTGGAGCCTGTCAGTAAGGTAGGATTTGAGGCATTGTAGGGAGTGTCCTCTGACACCATAATGATGTAATTTAAGAAGAAGGTTTTGGTGGTGACAGTGTCAAAAGCCTTACGCAGGTCCACAAATAACCCAACAGGGAACTCATTTTTATCAAGTGGTGCATGAATCAAGTTAATCATACTAATAAGTGCATCGTTAGTGCTTTTTTGGGTCTGAAGCCATATTGACAAGAGCTAAGTATATTGTGTTTGGCTAGATAAGAGTAAAGCTGCTTGTAGATTAGTTTTTCAAATATTTTTTGACAAGTTAGGCAGAATTGATATAGGTCTGTAGTTGTTAACATCAGTGAGATCACCACATTTGTGAACAGGGGTTACTCTCGCATTTTTTTAGAATATCTGGAAAGGTTTGGAGTTCAAGTGACTTGTTGAAGAGCAATGCAATAGCAGGGGCTAAAGATCTGGAGGCTTTTTTGTAAATTAGAGTTGGTATCTCCTCAAGGGCACTAGAGTTAGTTTTAAGGGAAAGGATTATCTCATTAACATTAGTGGAATTAGTGGGCGTTAGGTGCAAAGACTGTGGATAGTTACCTGTAAGATAGTCCTTAATGTCAGTACTGGAAGATGGAATATCATTAGCAAGGGATGACCCAATGGAAGAGAAGAACCTATTGAATTCAATAGCAGTATCTGAGGCTGAAAGCAGACCATTGTTATTGGACAGGAGCATTGGTTTGTTATTTAAAATCTTTTTTTATCCCGATATTTGTGAAATTATGCTCCATGTTTTCTTAATGTTGCTCTTTATTTGGAAAAATTTATCTTCGTAGTACTTAATTTTGGCTCTTTTAATTATTTTAGATAGTAATGATGAGTAATTCTTTGAAATTTCTTTGGAGACGATTCCTAACCTATACTTTTTCTCAAGGTCATTTTTATTAATAGATTTAAATATCCCCTTTGTAAGCCAAGGATTGTTTAGCCTTTTAGTTGTGACTTGTTTCGTTAGCAAAGGACAGTGGGTGTTATAAAGGCTGAGAGTTTTTTGAAGAAATGATTGCACTGCTAGGTTGATGTCCCCTATGTTACCTAATTCGGATTCCCAGTTGATATTTGCAGCATTAGCTATAAAATTGCCTATAGCAGTTTCATTGTGCAGCCTAAAGCTTAACTCCCTCTACTCTAGAGGTGGTTTGTTAATGTTTGTTAAGAGAAATGTGGGGTAATGGTCTGTAGTGCTATCGGTGATTATACCTGAAGTAAGCGGAGAGGTTATGTTGGTCCAGATGTGGTCAAGAGCTGTGGCAGTACTGTCAGTGATTCTAGTTGGTCTAGTGATTAAGGGTATGAGGAAGCAGGAATTCATACAGTTGAGGAAACTAGCAGCAGGAGGGTTATCAGGCTCGCAGAGGTCAACGTTAAAGTCACCCAGAAATAATCAAGTGGTTTTTGTTCAGTCTGTTCTCTAGTATAAGATTTCTAAGATTAGAGTTAAATTCAGTCACATCAGTGTTAGGGATTCTGTAGACTGCTCCCACAGTCAGGACAGCCTCGCTACCCTTGACTCTGAAACAGGCAAATATATACTCTCTACAAGGATCTCTAGTTTTAATTACTATTAAGCAAGTCAGTTCTTGGTGGTAGTAAAGTGAAGTACCACCACCTCTTTGTACAGGACGACAGTTGTGAATGGCTGATTAGTTAGGTATGTTGTAGAGTTGAGTAGTATCCTCTTTTAACCACGTTTCAGTAAACACAACAAAAGAGAATTTGTTGTCAACTGTTTGAATCAGGGCATTAACATCATCAAAGTCTTTACTTAGAGATCTTACATTCAAGTTAATTACAGAAACATTGTGATTACAAGTTAAAACATTGCTTACATCATGTGCTGTATAATACCTGCAATTTTGATCATTAAAGTGATGATTGTCGTAGATACTAGATAAGAGGTTAAGGTCTGGGTCTATAATAGTTTGCATAAGAGGACTGTTTGACAGAAATTAAACAAAAAAGACAATTATAGAAAGATCCAGATACGAAAAAAAAGAATATATAAAACTATACACAAAATGAGGCAGGTTGCTGAAGGGTACTTTCAGGTACACTGAAAGTAAAATTTGCACTGGGAGGCACAGGCAAAGCCAAGACCACCCTGGGTTACAAGGGTGGAGAGGCTGGGCAACCTGGGTTACAAGGGTGGAGAGGCTGGGCAACCTGGGTTACAAGGGTGGAGAGGCTGGGCAACCTGGGTTACAAGGGTGGAGAGGCTGGGCAACCTGGGTTACAAGGGTGGAGAGGCTGGGCAACCTGGGTTACAAGGGTGGAGAGGCTAGGCAACCTGGGTTACAAGGGTGGAGAGGCTAGGCAACCTGGGTTACAAGGGTGGTGAGGCTGGGCAACCTGGGTTACAAGGGTGGTGAGGCTGGGCAACCTGGGTTACAAGGGTGGTGAGGCTGGGCAACCTGGGTTACAAGGGTGGTGAGGCTGGGCAACCTGGGTTACAAGGGTGGAGAGGCTGGGCAACCTGGGTTACAAGGGTGGAGAGGCTGGGCAACCTGGGTTACAAGGGTGGAGAGGCTGGGCAACCTGGGTTACAAGGGTGGAGAGGCTGGGCAACCTGGGTTACAAGGGTGGAGAGGCTGGGCTACCTGGGTTACAAGGGTGGTGAGGCTGGGCAACCTGGGTTACAAGGGTGGAGAGGCTAGGCTACCTGGGTTACAAGGGTGGAGAGGCTGGGCAACCTGGGTTACAAGGGTGGTGAGGCTGGGCAACCTGGGTTACAAGGGTGGTGAGGCTGGGCAACCTGGGTTACAAGGGTGGAGAGGCTGGGCAACCTGGGTTACAAGGGTGGAGAGGCTAGGCAACCTGGGTTACAAGGGTGGAGAGGCTAGGCAACCTGGGTTACAAGGGTGGTGAGGCTGGGCAACCTGGGTTACAAGGGTGGAGAGGCTAGGCTACCTGGGTTACAAGGGTGGAGAGGCTAGGCAACCTGGGTTACAAGGGTGGAGAGGCTGGGCAACCTGGGTTACAAGGGTGGAGAGGCTGGGCAACCTGGGTTACAAGGGTGGAGAGGCTGGGCTACCTGGGTTACAAGGGTGGAGAGGCTAGGCTACCTGGGTTACAAGGGTGGAGAGGCTAGGCTACCTGGGTTACAAGGGTGGAGAGGCTGGGCAACCTGGGTTACAAGGGTGGAGAGGCTAGGCTACCTGGGTTACAAGGGTGGAGAGGCTAGGCTACCTGGGTTACAAGGGTGGAGAGGCTAGGCTACCTGGGTTACAAGGGTGGAGAGGCTAGGCAACCTGGGTTACAAGGGTGGAGAGGCTGGGCTACCTGGGTTACAAGGGTGGAGAGGCTAGGCTACCTGGGTTACAAGGGTGGAGAGGCTAGGCTACCTGGGTTACGAGGGTGGTGAGGCTGGGCAACCTGGGTTACAAGGGTGGAGAGGCTGGGCAACCTGGGTTACAAGGGTGGAGAGGCTAGGCTACCTGGGTTACAAGGGTGGTGAGGCTGGGCAACCTGGGTTACAAGGGTGGAGAGGCTAGGCTTCCTGGGTTACAAGGGTGGTGAGGCTGGGCAACCTGGGTTACAAGGGTGGAGAGGCTAGGCTACCTGGGTTACAAGGGTGGAGAGGCTAGGCTACCTGGGTTACAAGGGTGGAGAGGCTAGGCTACCTGGGTTACAAGGGTGGAGAGGCTAGGCTACCTGGGTTACAAGGGTGGAGAGGCTAGGCTACCTGGGTTACAAGGGTGGAGAGGCTAGGCTACCTGGGTTACAAGGGTGGAGAGGCTAGGCTACCTGGGTTACAAGGGTGGTGAGGCTGGGCAACCTGGGTTACAAGGGTGGAGAGGCTAGGCTTCCTGGGTTACAAGGGTGGTGAGGCTGGGCAACCTGGGTTACAAGGGTGGAGAGGCTAGGCTACCTGGGTTACAAGGGTGGAGAGGCTAGGCTACCTGGGTTACAAGGGTGGAGAGGCTAGGCTACCTGGGTTACAAGGGTGGAGAGGCTAGGCTACCTGGGTTACAAGGGTGGAGAGGCTAGGCTACCTGGGTTACAAGGGTGGTGAGGCTGGGCAACCTGGGTTACAAGGGTGGTGAGGCTGGGCAACCTGGGTTACAAGGGTGGTGAGGCTGGGCAACCTGGGTTACAAGGGTGGTGAGGCTAGGCTACCTGGGTTACAAGGGTGGAGAGGCTAGGCTACCTGGGTTACAAGGGTGGAGAGGCTAGGCTACCTGGGTTACAAGGGTGGAGAGGCTAGGCTACCTGGGTTACAAGGGTGGTGAGGCTGGGCAACCTGGGTTACAAGGGTGGTGAGGCTGGGCAACCTGGGTTACAAGGGTGGTGAGGCTAGGCTACCTGGGTTACAAGGGTGGTGAGGCTAGGCTACCTGGGTTACAAGGGTGGAGAGGCTAGGCTACCTGGGTTACAAGGGTGGAGAGGCTAGGCTACCTGGGTTACAAGGGTGGAGAGGCTGGGCAACCTGGGTTACAAGGGTGGTGAGGCTGGGCAACCTGGGTTACAAGGGTGGTGAGGCTGGGCAACCTGGGTTACAAGGGTGGTGAGGCTGGGCAACCTGGGTTACAAGGGTGGTGAGGCTAGGCTACCTGGGTTACAAGGGTGGAGAGGCTAGGCTACCTGGGTTACAAGGGTGGAGAGGCTAGGCTACCTGGGTTACAAGGGTGGAGAGGCTAGGCTACCTGGGTTACAAGGGTGGTGAGGCTGGGCAACCTGGGTTACAAGGGTGGTGAGGCTGGGCAACCTGGGTTACAAGGGTGGTGAGGCTAGGCTACCTGGGTTACAAGGGTGGTGAGGCTAGGCTACCTGGGTTACAAGGGTGGTGAGGCTGGGCAACCTGGGTTACAAGGGTGGTGAGGCTGGGCAACCTGGGTTACAAGGGTGGTGAGGCTGGGCAACCTGGGTTACAAGGGTGGTGAGGCTGGGCAACCTGGGTTACAAGGGTGGTGAGGCTAGGCTACCTGGGTTACAAGGGTGGTGAGGCTGGGCAACCTGGGTTACAAGGGTGGAGAGGCTGGGCAACCTGGGTTACAAGGGTGGAGAGGCTAGGCTACCTGGGTTACAAGGGTGGAGAGGCTAGGCTACCTGGGTTACAAGGGTGGAGAGGCTAGGCTACCTGGGTTACAAGGGTGGAGAGGCTAGGCTACCTGGGTTACAAGGGTGGAGAGGCTAGGCTACCTGGGTTACAAGGGTGGAGAGGCTAGGCTACCTGGGTTACAAGGGTGGAGAGGCTAGGCTACCTGGGTTACAAGGGTGGAGAGGCTAGGCTACCTGGGTTACAAAGAAAAAGTTGAATACAAATTCTAAAGTAATATAAACTTAATGGTAATTTAAGTAATATAAACTTAATGGAACTTAAGAAAAGTAAAAATGAACTAGAATAATTAATTCCAATAGATGACCACTACAAAAACAATTAATAATTCTATCAAACAAATAGCTTACTTACTATAATATTATAATTATACTATAGCTAATTACTAAAGCTACACAAAAATAAAATGAGATAGATTAATTAGAGATACACTGAATGATAAAGTTTATACTAGAGGACACAGGCAGAGTCAGTGTACAATGGAACAAGGGAGAATGGGTATATAAAAGATAGAGTAAATAAACAAAATAAAAAAAGAGACAATAACAAAGATGACAATTTTTTTATTAAATAAAATTAAAACCTTTTGAAAGGAAAGGCAGAGCTACCTTGGTTACC
Source organism: Procambarus clarkii (assembly GCF_040958095.1). Classification (NCBI taxonomy): domain Eukaryota; kingdom Metazoa; phylum Arthropoda; class Malacostraca; order Decapoda; family Cambaridae; genus Procambarus; species Procambarus clarkii. The sequence continues at coordinate 28,181,025 of NC_091195.1, forward strand.
TTGAGGTTACCTTTAGGTGCTTCCGGGGCTTAGCGTCCCCGCGGCCCGGTCGTCGACCAGACCTGGAAGTCGACGTCGACCAAGCTAAAGTACACATTGGTTGTTAGATGAAACTATAATTTGTATATTGGTTATTCAGCTGTTATCCCACAGTCATTCAGGAAAGAATTAAGGTGAGCTTCAGTGGTTATTACATAGGTTTTTTCAGTGTCCGTCTTCCTAGCTATAATTTTACCATCTTGCACAAAACAATGTTTATTTGCAGGGGAATTTTTGCAGAATCCACACAGTTTAAGTAAGAGATTTTGTCTGAACCTGGTCAGACATTCACATAAACAGTGGATTTACTGGAGACTGCAGTTCTGATAAGGTCTGACTTGTGGGTCAGATCTCTGTCTTCACAGATGCGTCCAAGTCTGCTGGCAGTGTGGGCTACTCCGGTGTGTTTCCTGACCACACCTATATGTGTGTCGCCTGCCTCCGGAGACTAACATGTTCACGGGTGAACTTTATGCAGTTTTGTTTGCTCTTCGTCAACTGGTTTCTCGCCGTAATTCTTCCTTTGTTGTTGTGGTTCACTCTCGCAGTGTCCTCATGGCTTTCGAGTGCTTTAATCCTGCCCATCCTGTGGTCGTCGCAATTCAATATTGGCTGTTTCTTATCGCCAGCAGTTTTAAGACAGTCGAGTTTTGCTGGGTTCCCAACTTCTTTGGTGTTAACTTAAATGAGCGTGCGGACGCTGCAGCGAAGGAGGCTATCCCGCACTTGTCCCATTTCTCGCAAAGGTAGACGCTGCAGCGAAGGAGGCTATCCCGCACTTGTCCCATTTCTCGCAAAGGTAGACGCTGCAGCGAAGGAGGCTATCCCGCACTTGTCCCATTTCTCGCAAAGGTAGACGCTGCAGCGAAGGAGGCTATCCTGCACTTGTCCCATTTCTCGCAGAGGTATTCCTTATTCAGACTTCTACCCTGTTATTCATTCCTCGAGCCGTGCCCGTAGGCAGGATCGCTGGTCTTCTCTTACTGGTAACAAGCTGCGTGTTCTGAAGTGTCCCCATTGGCCTTCCTCCTACCACCATCACCGGCGGTTCGAAACGGCTATGGCGAGGTTACGTATTTAGTATTTAGGTTACGTATTAGGTGAGGTTACGTATTAGCCATACACGTTTAACTCCCTTTAGTCACTTAATGCCCTGCTCCTTATTGTCCAAACTGCATTGTCCCTCTTACAGTCGTGCATATCCTTGTTGAATGTCCTGACTTCCAGGATGTGCATTTATCTTGCTTTCAGACCGTCTCTGGCGGTCATCGATCTGTCCCTCGATAGTAACCTTAGTGAATCGGATGCCTTTGATGTTGTTCACCTTATGCGCTTTTGTTCTCATATTGACATCTTTATAGAGGTATTTAGCGCTTACACACAGAAATAACAATAGCGTGATGCATCAAATAAACAAATCCACAAAGGCGTGACCCTTGTCACGGCCTTTGTGGATGTGTTCATATTTAGCGCCTTTGGAATATCCCGCACTTCTGACGGTGCTTCTTAGCCTTCCCGGCTTGGTGCCTTCTTTTGATAATTATTTACAAGAAGGATTATCAATATTAATCAAATTAAGGTTTCATGAATAAATGAATTGAGATTCAAATAGTTAATAAACTAGGATATAGATAATCAGTCAAATTAACATTAAAGAAAATTGTAATACATTAATGTCATATGGTAATAATTAAAATTAGATAAAGGATGGACAATGGAAACATATAATTAATAAAAGCAGAACAAAGTGAAGACTACATTTATTTTCATTTATTTATATACAAGAGTAGTTACAATCTTCAAGTTCAAGTTCAAGTATGTTTATTGAGATAAGCAAGAAATACATCTCAAAGGGATAGAGTAGCTTAGGCTATTTCTACTCCCCTGATACAATCTTGTATAGCCCCGAGCACACATAGCATTTTGGGCAGGTCCTTAATCCTATGTTCCCGGAACACGACCCGCCAAATTGTTTAACAACCAGGTACCCATTTTACTGTTGGGTGAACAGAGGCTACAGTTAAGGATTGGCACCGGGTCAATCCTCCCCGGCCAGGATACGAACCCAGGCCAAGCGCTCGCAAAGCGCCGAGCGAGTGCTTTACCACTGCACCACGGGGACTACATAATAAAGTTGAGACCAAGAATAAGTAAATTAAAATTCAAATAATTAATAAACTAGGATAATGATAATTAATCAAATTAAGAATTCAGTAATTCCTTAAGTTAAGATTGTAATATACTAATGCCACACAGGAATAAGACACGCTGGATAAAGTTTATCCCTCGGTGTTCTCATTGACAACAAGCTGAATTTCCGGGGCCACATTCAACATATAGCAAAAAAAGTTTCTAAAACAATTGGAATTCTTTCTACAATCAGATATTATGTACCTCTCCCTGCCCTGGTAATGTTCTATTAGTCTTTCATCTATGCTTATCTCAGTTATAGTACCTGTGCTTAAGGTTCTACTGCCTAAAATAAGCTACGTCCTCTAATTACCCAACACAAGTCAGCTATCACAACAATATCAAGCTCTAGCCCAAGACAGCAGTCGGGCCCCTTAATTAAATCTTTGAATATGTTAAATATTAAATAATAATATAATATAATATAATATAATATAATAATATAATATAATATTTCATTCACAAGAAGGTACAATCGGTTGGTGAGATTACATTAGTGATATTTTTACATTTTTGCAAAGTCACTAACACGCATAGTGTTTCGGGCAGGTCCTTAAACTAACATAATAGGTAAGATACAAAAAAGTACATTGTAGCAAGGTTTTATATCAGCACTATAAATTGACAGAGGTGATTACACTGGCTAAGATTAAGTACTGTACTTAATTAGTCTTTATTTATCTATTTATTTATGTATTTATATACTTGAAGGTACACTGCCCGAAACGCTGCGCGTACTAGTGGCTTTACAAGAATGTAAATACTGTACTATCCAATGTATTCTCACAAACCCAATGTACCTTCTTGTATATATATAAATAAAATAAAATAAATAAATAAAATAAAATAATAACATTGGGGGTTAACAGAGAATATAGAAATAAGTTGAATTTACATTCTCGTAAAGCCACTAGCACGCATAGCGTTTCGGGCAAGTCCTTAAACTAACAGAAAATTTTTAGATAAATTAACAGTAAAATTTATAAAAAATGTTTACATGTACTTTCCAGCTTTACTTTTACAGGTACAGATAATTTTAAGTAGAATAATTTTAAAATAGAATTTAAGTACAAATATTGGGGAAGTGAGTAGTGCAAGATACAGTGTGAGTTTGAAGCACAAGGTAGGAAACTATGAGCATGGAATTAGGTACTTTTCAGTTTTACTTTTGAACAGGGCATAGGATGGACAGTTATTTTAATTCATCAGGGAGTGAGTTCGACAGTCACTGCACATTTCCTCAAATGTACTTTCTATATATAAAACTGTGAATTGTAATGTCAATCCTGACCTTAAAAGCTTCCTAGAAGGTTGTAACAGAACCCATGAGCACCACACCAGAAACAAATGCCTATTTGATATTCCAAGAGTACGACTTAATCAAACTAGAAATGCTTTACAAATCAAGGGACCCAGAAGGTGGAATGACCTTCCCAACCATGTCAAAGGCTGTACCTCTCTCAACCAGTTTAAGAATAGAACTAAGTACTACTTAATAAACTCCATGTAACCTACCTTACCCCCCTAAATGTCAGCCCATGTCTTGCTATTATCAAACATTAATGATTAATGACCAACTTGTATAACTGCTAATATTTGCCATGAAGAAACTTAAAGAAAATTATAGCCTGTCTGTTTATTTAGTTAAAATTACTTGTGTTGTTCTGTTGCAATTTCAGCTGTTCCGTCCATCTTGTAATTATTGTCATTCTTTTTTTTTATTTCAGTTCAATTCATGATTTTGATCTCAATTATTTTTAAGTCTTAACTTTTAAGTTTTCCCACATCTTGCCTGAAACGCTGTGCAAAATATTTCTTACAATGTACCTGTTAACATTTTTAAATTTTCTTAGAAATTACCTACTTAAATTATGTGTTAGATTAAGGACCTGCCCGAGACGCTATGCGTGTTAGTGACTTTACAAGAATGTAAAAACATCAATGTTATGTACTCTCGTAAACCCAATGTGCCTTCTTGTATATAAATAAATAAAAAATTAATAAAAAAATAAATAAAAAAATAAATAAAAGTTTAAACCGTGAATGACAGCAGGAAGGAAGGTCAGACTCTTAGAGCAGAAAACTACAATGTTACATGATAATTAAAAGGAAGTTTATGGAACATCTTCATCTATTTGTAGAGGTGGTTTCCATATCCGTAAGATCTGAGGGGTCCAGCAGCTCTGTGATCTTTGTATACGATGCATCAATATACTCGGTGACAGAGTTGATCACCTGACTCACATCATTATCAGTTCTCCCAAACCGTCCTCCGGCTTGAGTCAACACCTGTACCATTAAGTCCTTGAGTTCTTTCAGTGTTGTTTTGAAGTCTTGCTCAGTCATACTCAGTTGTCCATGAACAGCATAATTTCGGTGTTGCTTCAGTTTATAAATGAGGTGCTCAAGCGATGGCCCCAGAGGTCCTGGAGTGGTCCACGTAGGGTCATGAATATCTGCCAGACCACACACACGCTGCAGTAGTTTGTATAATAAGATAAAATCAAAACTAGTGCTGTCAGCAGAAGCTTGAAGCTTATCCCGCTGGTAAGCATCAAAGGTCTGCCTGAACTGGGCTTTTGTATACCCCAATTCCTCAGTGAGGTAATTGTGTACTGGGAAGGTACCTCTGTATGACCATCTGAACACTGTGTCAAGTACTAATCTTCCTGCCTTAATCACAGCGAATACGTAACACAATTGGTTGAGATCTTGCTCTTGTAATACTAGCAAATCTTCCTGGTGTAATCTGTTGGGATCTTCCCAAGAAAGCGGTGTCAAGCCCCCCATTTGGCGCTGAAACACCGGCTCTGTGTTTTTTTCTAGCAGTGCGTCAATAAACACAGTGAAGTTTCTAAACATTCGGTCCACTTCACGGCTGTCTTTCCCACACCGGGCGCCGGCCTTAGCCAACATCATCTTCAGTATATTACGGAGCTCTGTCAGGTTTTCCTTAAGGTCTTGCTCAGTCATCTTATTTATATGGCCCCATTTATTGTCTCTGAACGTCTTCAGCTTGTAAATGAGATGTTCAAGCGATGGTCCGCTAGGCCCTGGAGTGGTCCACGTGGGGTCCTTAATGTCAGCCAGACCACACACACGCCGCAGGAGCTTGTACAACAGGGTAATATCAAAAGCTGCCGCGTCAGTTGAATCTTGCAGTATTGTCTTCTCATGATCAAAGAGGTTAACGTTGGACACAGTTACTGGGAAGCCGCCCTGGTACAACCACGTGAACACACAAGCCAGTGCATCTCGTCCTTCCATACACAAAGCCAGGCCAAAACGGGTCCAGTTTTTGTTGTCTTGCGTTACTGGCATACTGAACTTACTGATTAGCACCTCACAATACTTTTGTTCGGTTTCTCCTTGTTCACTGGCGACTGTCTCGTACTTCTTCAGTACGGTGCTCCAGCTTCTATATTGTGGTACAGTATTGAACTTTGAGAAATTTATTACATATTTAATATATTATTTTGTTGTTTATATATTTTCAGTAACTTTTTGTAATTCAATTGTTTTGCTGAAGAGATTAAAATTGGTATTTCTTATGTTTTACTTTACACTAATGAAAAGTCATCAATAACTTCCTTGCATTTCGTCCAACGTTCCGGAGACGTCTGTACTTCGTCCAACGTTCCTCAGACGTCTGTACTTCATCCAACGTTCCTCAGACGTCTGTACTTCGTCCAACGTTCCTCAGACGTCTGTACTTCGTCCAACGTTCCTCAGACGTCTGTACTTCGTCCAACGTTCCTCAGACGTCTGTACTTCGTCCAACGTTCCTCAGACGTCTGTACTTCGTCCAACGTTCCTCAGACGTCTGTACTTCGTCCAACGTTCCTCAGACGTCTGTACTTCGTCCAACGTTCCTCAGACGTCTGTACTTCGTCCAACGTTTCTCAGACGTCTGTACTTCGTCCAACGTTCCTCAGACGTCTGTACTTCGTCCAACGTTCCTCAGACGTCTGTACTTCGTCCAACGTTCCTCAGACGTCTGTACTTCGTCCAACGTTCCTCAGACGTCTGTACTTCGTCCAACGTTTCTCAGACGTCTGTACTTCGTCCAACGTTCCTCAGACGTCTGTACTTCGTCCAACGTTCCTCAGACGTCTGTACTTCGTCCAACGTTCCTCAGACGTCTGTACTTCGTCCAACGTTCCTCAGACGTCTGTACTTCGTCCAACGTTTCTCAGACGTCTGTACTTCGTCCAACGTTCCTCAGACGTCTGTACTTCGTCCAACGTTCCTCAGACGTCTGTACTTCGTCCAACGTTCCTCAGACGTCTGTACTTCGTCCAACGTTCCTCAGACGTCTGTACTTCGTCCAACGTTCCTCAGACGTCTGTACTTCGTCCAACGTTCCTCAGACGTCTGTACTTCGTCCAACGTTCCTCAGACGTCTGTACTTCGTCCAACGTTCCTCAGACGTCTGTACTTCGTCCAACATTCCTCAGACGTCTGTACTTCGTCCAACGTTCCTCAGACGTCTGTACTTCGTCCAACGTTCCTCAGACGTCTGTACTTCGTCCAACGTTCCTCAGACGTCTGTACTTCGTCCAACGTTCCTCAGACGTCTGTACTTCGTCCAACGTTCCTCAGACGTCTGTACTTCGTCCAACGTTCCTCAGACGTCTGTACTTCGTCCAACGTTCCTCAGACGTCTGTACTTCGTCCAACGTTCCTCAGACGTCTGTACTTCGTCCAACGTTCCTCAGACGTCTGTACTTCGTCCAACATTCCTCAGACGTCTGTACTTCGTCCAACGTTCCTCAGACGTCTGTACTTCGTCCAACGTTCCTCAGACGTCTGTACTTCGTCCAACGTTCCTCAGACGTCTGTACTTCGTCCAACGTTCCTCAGACGTCTGTACTTCGTCCAACGTTCCTCAGACGTCTGTACTTCGTCCAACGTTCCTCAGACGTCTGTACTTCGTCCAACGTTTCTCAGACGTCTCCAACTCCTGGAAAAATCAAATGTAAACAAACAGGCACATGAAGGTTACCTGCCCAAAATATATATTTATGTAAACTAATATTAATTAAATACAATTTAGCAAGGTATTATAAATGTAATTACATCCAATAGAAAGAAATAAAGATTTCATTATTTTTCATTCTAAACTTCACACAGTAAAGGTGGAACTTCCCACAGTAAAGGTGGAACTTCCCACAGTAAAGGTGGAACTTCCCACAGTAAAGGTGGAACTTCCCACAGTAAAGGTGGAACTTCCCACAGTAAAGGTGGAACTTCCCACAGTAAAGGTGGAACTTCTCACATTAAGGTTGAGTAGTGAGAGTTATGACTATTGGGTTCCCTTTTCATTTTTTCAAGGGATCCCATAGTCATAGGGGTGTTTTCAATTTTTTGTCTATGGCCCCTTGTAGCATATGGGGTATTTGAATTTTTTATTCGATGGTACCACATAGTCTCCAAATATTTTCAATCGTTTATCGACCTCTCCCTTTCATATATATATGTTTCCGAAGGGGTATTAAAGGGCTCCGTTCTGTCGTCCCCAAATGTGGTCACCTCGGAAACCCGGACAGGTACAGTCATCCCTAATGTTCAATGACGTCCACAGCCAGCAAGTCTTCATCTTCACTCAACACGTCCGTTTTCTGTGATGGCATATTTTAATCTTATTTTCATATTTATTTAATGTGAACAAGCCTGAATGGGTTCGAGTCACTTCTGGGGTGTGAGTTTTCAGTTGCATATAGTCCTGGGGACCATTCAGACTTGTTCTCATTTGTGTCCCTCACATGTGCCCCAAAGAATGAGGTGATTTGATAAAATGCTATGCCCAAGATTACCATCCGAGTGTTGGCGGGGAAGTGGTTCAAATAGCTTCGGCTATCACATCCTTTTGTCCAGTCGTGATGGTCAAGCAGATTAAGGCGTCCTGTACATACCAGTTGCGTTGCTCCTGGCAGTATGGGTTCGAGTCACTTCTGGGGTGTGAGTTTTCAGTGGCATATATGCCTGGAGACCGTTCAGGATTGTTTGCATATTTATATATATATATATATATATATATATATATATATATATATATATATATATATATATATATATATATATATATATTCTTTATCTTCAATAATTTATGAGAGCAATATACACTGCAGCTCTTAATAGCAAGTGTCAATTCATAGCTTGTGTGGTTTTTTTTTCATTAGCACCAAGGCGTATGTACCGACCAATGGGAGCATTACGTCAGCGGCTAGCCCGTTCTCCAAAAATGGAGAGGTAAATGTAACAGCCCCATAAGTGCAATTATGTACTATGTATGACAGTCAGAAATTGTACTTATTTACTCTTAGTATTAAATCGTACTGTCAAATATATTGTGAATATTTGCGTTTTCCTGAAAAGCTGAATAGAAAACCATGACCTAACCTAACTGTCTTAGTTTATCAAGATAAACATTTTATTGCTTCTTAATTACAATTACTACTTAACCCATAGCTAAACTGATATTACAGTTTTATTACACAAATAAAACAAAACTAAAATATTTAAATAAATTGTAAAATAACTCAGGATATTTTCAAATTTTGTATAAAATCTCTATTGTTTAATAAAAGTGAAAAAGAAATTCCTAGTAATTAAAACTTGTTAATAGTAAACTGACCTTTAAAACTTCATCCTAAAATTCTAAGTGTCTTATTAACAGAAAACGAGGGGAATTAAATGGGGTGATAAATGTAACAGCCCCATAAGTGCAATTATGTACTATGTATGACATTAAGGAAATGTACTTATTAAACATAGTATTAAAACGTACTGTCAATTCGGATCGGTTGCAGATATATATATGTCGTACCTAGTAGCCAGAACGCACTTCTCAGCCTACTATGCAAGGCCCGATTTGCCTAATAAGCCAAGTTTTCCTGAATAAATATATTTTCTCTAATTTTTTTCTTATGAAATGATAAAGCTACCCATTTCATTATGTATGAGGTCAATTTTTTTTTATTGGAGTTAAAATTAATGTAGATATATGACCAAACCTAACCAACCCTACCTAACCTATCTTTATAGGTTAGGTAGCCGAAAAAGCTAGGTTAGGTAGTCGAAAAAATATTAATTCATAAAAACTTGGCTTATTAGGCAAATCGGGCCTTGCATAGTAGGCCGAGTACGACGTTCTGGCTACTAGGTACGACATATATATATATATATATATATATATATATATATATATATATATATATATATATATATATATATATATATATATATATATATATATATATTGTTAAATATAACCAAAAAGGTGAGATTAATAATTCTAACGCGAATTTTCTCAATATTTCTTATGTTTCTTTTTACTGTCGATGGTAATTGAAAAATCAATTCTCCAAAATTCATTTTTATTTCTAGTCTGACGCGACGCTTGAACGCGTTTCGTAATAACTTGTTACATTTTCAAAGACTTTAGTTTACACACACACAACTGTAACCTGAAAACAATAAACATAGTTTTACTTATGCTAACACTAAACACCTTATCCGTCATATATACTCGTACTTGGGTGAGGTGATATGGTGCAACAGTTTTGGATGAGGTGAACAAATTTGTGACAAATGGAAGACAAAACACTAAACAATGGGTATTAATTGGATAAGGGGGCATAAGAATGGAAGTAACTGCAGAGGGCCTATTGGCACATACTTCCTCTTGCTGCTTCTATATTGGTTCGGAGTCTTGAAGTGGGTAGAATATAGTTGTGCATTAATTGGCTGTTGATTCCTGGTTGGTGAATCAACAGCCAATTAATGTATATATATATATATATATATATATATATATATATATATATATATATATATATATATATATATATATATATATATATATATATATATATGTATATATATATATATATATATATATATATATATATATATATATATATATATATATATATATATGTCGTACCTAGTAGCCAGAACGCACTTTTCAGCCTACTATGCAAGGCCCGATTTGCCTAATAAGCCAAGTTTTCCTGAATTAATATATTTTCTCTATTTTTTTCTTATGAAATGATAAAGCTACCCATTTCATTATGTATGAGGTCAATTTTTTTTTATTGGAGTTAAAATTAACGTAGATATATGACCGAACCTAACCAACCCTGCCTAACCTAACCTAACCTATGTTTATAGGTTAGGTTAGGTTAGGTAGCCGAAAAAGTTAGGTTAGGTTAGGTTAGGTAGGTTAGGTAGACGAAAAATAATTAATTCATGAAAACTTGGCTTATTAAGCAAATCGGGCCTTGCATAGTAGGCAGAGAAGTGCGTTCTGGCAACTAGGTACGACATATATATATATATATATATATACATTATATATATTATATATATATATATATATATATATATATATATATATATATATATATACATATATATATTAGTATATTTTGGTAGCAGTCTTTCCTGTAGACATATATTATTAAATATGACCGAAAAAGTAAGATTAATAATTCTAACACGAATTTTCTCAATCTTTCGTACATTACGCTTCACTGTTGGAGGTAAATCAAAAATCACTTCTCCAAAATTCATTTTTATTTCTAGTCTGACGCGACACGGGCGCGTTTCGTAAAACTTATTACATTTTCAAAGACTTCACAAATACACAACTGATTAGAACTTACGTCTCTCTGATATTATATCTACATTTGAGTGAGGTGGGAAGGATGATGTGGCATTAACACAAGACAGAACAGGGGATATTAATAGGGTATTAAAAGTATCAACACAAGACAGAACAGAAAACAATGGGTATTGAATAGAAGTGTTTGTAGAAAGCCTATTGGTCCATATTTCTTGATGCTTCTATATTGGAGCGGAGTCTTGAGGTGGGTAGAATATAGTTGTGCAATAATTGGCTGTTGATTGCTGGTGTTGACTTCTTGATGTGTAGTGCCTCGCAAACGTCAAGCCGCCTGCTATCGCTGTATCTATCGATGATTTCTGTGTTGTTTACTAGGATTTCTCTGGCGATGGTTTGGTTATGGGAAGAGATTATATGTTCCTTAATGGAGCCCTGTTGCTTATGCATCGTTAAACGCCTATTAATATCCCCTGTTCTGTCTTGTGTTAATGCCACATCATCCTTCCCACCTCACTCAAATGTAGATATAATATCAGAGAGACGTAAGTTCTAATCAGTTGTGTATTTGTGAAGTCTTTGAAAATGTAATAAGTTTTACGAAACGCGCCCGTGTCGCGTCAGACTAGAAATAAAAATGAATTTTGGAGAAGTGATTTTTGATTTACCTCCAACAGTGAAGCGTAATGTACGAAAGATTGAGAAAATTCGTGTTAGAATTATTAATCTTACTTTTTCGGTCATATTTAATAACATATATATATATATATATATATATATATATATATATATATATATATATATATATATATATATATATATATATATATATATATATATATATATATATATATATTCATATATTGTGTGTTCATGAGGCTTTTCTTTAATCTTTCATCCTTATTCTCTGACCGCTTAATCCTCTTTGACCATTCTAAGCTAAGCTATACCTGTTTCTGGTTAATTCTTTCCCTAGGGATGGGTTGGTCAGGTGTCGGCCTATATATACTGATATACTAAAAACAGCAGAGATAGCACCACTTCATAAAGGAGGAAATAAGGCAGAGGCAAAAAATTACAGACCGATAGCACTAACATCACACATTATAAAAATTTTTGAGAGAGTGCTAAGAAGTAAGATCACAAAATACATGGAATCACAGCATCTCCATAACCCCGGACAACATGGTTTCAGAACAGGGCGCTCTTGCCTGTCGCAGTTGCTGGACCACTATGATATGGCATTAGATGCTATGGAAGACAAACAAAACGCTGATGTAATTTACACAGATTTCGCAAAAGCTTTTGATAAATGTGACCATGGCGTTATTGCACATAAAATGCGTTCAAAAGGAATTACCGGAAAAATAGGCAGATGGATCTACAATTTCCTGACCAACAGAACTCAATGTGTAATAGTCAACAAAATAAAATCCAGCCCATCAACCGTGAAGAGCTCAGTCCCCCAGGGTACTGTGCTTGCTCCAGTACTTTTTCTCATCCTCATATCGGACATAGATCAGAACACAACCTATAGCACTGTATCATCCTTTGCAGATGACACTAGGATCTTCATGAGAGTAGGCAACATAGAGGACACGGCAAACCTCCAGTCAGATGTCGATCAGGTCTTTCTATGGGCTACAGAAAACAAAATGGTGTTTAACGAAGATAAGTTCCAGCTCATGCGCTATGGAAAAAATGAAAATATAAAAACGGAAACCACGTACAAAACTCAGGCAAATCATAACATAGAACGTAAAGGCAATGTAAAGGATCTGGGTGTACTCATGTGGGAAGACCTTACCTTTAAAGAACACAATAAAGTAGCCGTCACAACTGCAAGAAAAATGACAGGTTGGATAACAAGAACTTTTCACACTAGAGATGCTATACCGATGATGATACTCTTCAAGACGCTTGTGCTCTCTAGAGTGGAGTACTGCTGCACAATGACAGCCCCTTTCAAAGCTGGAGAAATTGCTGACCTGGAGAGCGTGCAGAGATCCTTTACTGCTAGAATCCACTCAGTAAAACACCTAAACTATTGGGACCGACTAAAGAGCCTAAAACTGTACTCCCTTGAGCGCAGGCGGGAGAGATACATAATAATTTACACGTGGAAAATATTAGAGGGGCTGGTCCCAAACCTGCACACAGAAATAACATCACATGAGACCAGAAGACATGGCAGGATGTGCAGAATACCCCCGTTGAAGAGCAGAGGTGCAACAGGTACTCTGAGAGAGAACTCTATCAACATCAGAGGCCCGAGATTGTTCAACACGCTTCCGCTACACATAAGGGGCATAACTGGCCGACCCCTCACAGTGTTCAAGAGAGAACTATCAACATTAGAGGCCCGAGACTGTTCAACACACTTCCACTACACATAAGGGACATAACTGGCCGACCCCTCACAGTGTTCAAGAGAGAACTATCAACATCAGAGGCCCGAGACTGTTCAACACGCTTCCACTACACATAAGGGACATAACTGGCCGACCCCTCACAGTGTTCAAGAGAGAACTGGATAAGCACCTCCAAAGGATACCTGATCAACCAGGCTGTGACTCATACGTCAGGCTGCGAACAGCCGCGTCCAACAGCCTGGTTGATCAGTCCGGCAACCAGGAGGCCTGGTCGACGACCGGGCCGCGGGGACGCTAAGCCCCGGAAGCACCTCAAGGTGCTTCATATATATATATATATATATATATATATATATATATATATATATATATATATATATATATATATATATATATATATATATATATATATATATATATAATATATATATAAAGTAACGCCTACACATCCACTTTGATAAGCCACTGGGGCAGGGGCGGCCAGCGGTAATTTGCCTTCCCTAATACATATTTCAAGACGTAGCAGACTTATGAGAGCAAATTATTATCTCGGCCACAATAATTACTGCTCTGCAACATCTACGTGCACTGTTAAGAGCCTAGAACAACTTATTATAAGGCAAATATTGTATTAGAGAGGAGCGCCAGTACTCACCTCTACGTGTGGGACGGGTAGCAGTCGTGTGAGGCTCTACTGCGCATGCGTCGCCTCCCGCCACATGTACGATAACTTCAGGCAGTGTGTTCACTAACACTCAAAGAGATATGCAATACAACGTTATCATGGCTCTTTAAATAAGCCTATTATATCGTAATGTGGCCTAGCCTAACCTAATGTATGTACTGTTCCTAAATAAATTATTATTATTATCAATCTAACACACTTTAGGCTACCTTACCCAAGTATAACGCAAAAATAATAAAGTCTGCGTGACGTCATATTTGTGACACTGGGGAACTCTTTTGAGACTCAAGTTTAATCGTTTTCTTTGCAATTATATTTATTATTTAGCTTATTATTATTATTATTATTATTATTATTAGTAGTAGTAGTATTTATATTTAATTTATTTAATATAGCCTACCATTAATGACTAAAAACAGTCAACATTACTGACTAAAAACTTAATACTAATTGAGTATAGAGAATAAAATGTGTTGATAACAAATAAAAATAAAGATAAAATAGGGGGAAACATGGCTGAAAAAGCAGCACAAATACAATTAGGTCGACAAACATCGTTGATTAAGAAAATTATTATTACGAAGTGTAAGTATAGGACAACTAGACAGCGGATGTCTTCAGATAAGGAAGATAAGATACGGGTCCAGGATGCACAATCGAGAATTTCGGGTTCGAATCCCGGGCGGGACATAAATGGTTGGGCTCATTTCCTATCACTTAATGCATCTGTTCACCTAGTAGTGAGTAGGCATTCAGGAGGTAGTCGGCTTGTTATGGGGTTGCATCCTGGGCGGGGTCAGTAATTCCTCCCTGGGGTTCAATTAGTTTAAGACTGAATGAGTTAGGATATATATCCACTTTCCTGGGTAATTGGATTAATTAGTTTATATATTTATATATATACAAGAAGGTATATTGGGGTTATGAGAGTACACAGCATGATGTGTTTACATTCTTGTAAAGCCACTAGCACACATAGCATTACGCGCAGGTCCTTAATCTAACAGATAATTTTAAGTTGGTAATTTCTAACAAAATTTAATAAAATTTAACAGCTTCATTGTAAGAAAATTTGACAAAATAGGTAAATTAAAGTAACATTTGAGGATTATAAACAAGTACTTTGTATCATAATTTAAGGATTATTTCAAGGTATAATGTAATATAATATGCGTTCAATATAAGAATCATGATATAAGATAATAACAATGATTACAATGGTAAAGGTGTATGGCTTAGGTACATATATTGGGGGACTGAGTAGACAAGATACAGTGAGAGTTTAAACTACCAGGTAGGAAACTATGAAGATGAAATTAGGTACTTTTTGGTTTTGTTTTTGAATAAGGCAAAAGTTGGACAGCTTTTCAATTCCTTGGGGAGTGAGTGCTATTAACAATGTCACTTTATTTGCATAGAGTGTTTACACAGAATAAGTTTGACTGGGGATTTCAAAGAGATATTTATTTCTGGTGTGGTGATAATGGGTCCTATTACATCTGTCCAAGAAGAGTTTCAGACCAGGGTTAGCATTTAGGAACGAGGTTTTGTAAATGTAGTTGACACAAGAGAATGTGTGGAGTGAGTTTATGTTTAGCATGTTAAGGGAGTTAAACAAGGGGACTGAGTGTTGTCTGAAAGCAGAATTTGTTATTATTCTGATAGCAGATTTTTGCTGGGTGATGATGGACATGAGGTGGTTTGCAGTGGTATAACCCCATGCATGTGTGTCTATGTATGTATTAACACGTTGTAATGATTGGGGTGAGAATAGCTTGAGCTACCTCATCCCTTTGTGTGTATTTTACCTCAATAAACTTATTTCAATTTCAATTTCAAACCCCATGCACAGATACCATATCTAAGATAAGGATAGATTAGCGCGTAATATAATGAGAGGAGAGCAGAGTTTGGAACATAATATCTGATCTTAGAGAGTATATCAACTGTTTTTAGAGACTTTCTTGGTTATGTGTTGAATGTGGGTGCTGAAGTTGAGTCTCTTGTCTAGGAATAGGCCAAGAAACTTTCCATCATTTTTATTACTGATGTTAACATTATCTATCTGAAGCTGAATTGCATTTGTTGATTTGCTTCCAAATAAGATGTAGTAGGTATTTTTAAGTTAAGTGTGAGTTTGTTGGGTGATATCCATAAGTGGGCTTTTTTAATTCATTATTTACAAAATTATTTAGTGTGTGGGGGTTGGGGTCTGAGGAGATGAAGGTAGTATCGTCAGCAAATAATATTGGTTTAAGAATGTTAGAGACATTATAGCACTGATACACATCGTTACCCATAACCTGTGTACTCTCAGTGATACTTTTAACTGTATTAATGATGTATGGTGTACACTGATAGATCTATGAACTGATAGATCCCAGTTATCTCATGGATTAATTGGCTGATTAATCATTAATTGAGTTGGGTACATATTTCATATTTTGATGGAGTTGGTTACCTTGTAGAACCAAAATGCATAATCAGATTTCGTTCTTCTTCTATAGACCTCAGGTGAGTGCAGCATATTAGAAAGTTCAGCTTTAAAATTTCATGTGTTGCCGAGATCTACTCAATGCCTTCACGCCGAAAACTGTGCTAATAGACAAAATTCTCTCACTTATGGTAGGTAATTTTAACTCAGCTCTCATATTAACTTTTCTCGTAGACTTTGGAGCCCCAAGGATGAGACGCATAGCTTCATTTTGCAAGGTTTCAAGATATTTCAGCACTTTGTCAGTATACAGTGCGAGAAGTAGAGCATTGTAGTCAATCACAGAGTGTGAAAATGGTACATAAAACATTCTAGCAAGTCTCACGTTAAGTCCATGATTGACACCAACAAGGACCCGCAAGGGCTTTAATCTCTCCCACAGTCTCCTCTTGAGAGAAGAAAGGAACCCAGGGTCGTTAATGGGGACACCAAGATATCTGTAAGACTCGCAGTTCTCAAGTGCTCGCCCATCTATATGATAATTGGCTGGTGGAATACCACATGGAATGAGGGCACGAGTTTTCTGTACAGAGATAAGGAGGCCACATTCCTCAGCTCTAGTCGCAAAAGCAGTTAGTTTAGTTCATTTATTATGCACCCCATACCCATCTTGTGGGCGGTAGTGGAAAGGGTTACAGAGGCACATAATGGGCTCAGGGACTGAACCCCACAATTCATTTAGCTAAGCAAGTTACAATCTTGATGAGCTAGTTACAAAATTCAGTATAAGTCGTCACATCAACAATGGGTTCGAGATCGACCACAAGTACAGTTTTGAATTAAGCAACTGACATATGTGGAGAGCTAGTGTCACAATTGATATATTTGTCCTGCACACTGCCCCCCATCCAGTGGGCAGCGGTGGATAGGTTACAATCACTTAGTTACTACCTACAGTTAGCAAACTGGGGATATTTGGCAAATATTTCTGGTACCAGATCATTTTGAATGAAATATTTACACATCTTTGGAATATTTCTTATAGAATTGTCTTGAATTGTATCTTTTCGCACTCCATCACATAGTGACGGAGGGTGTGCGAATAATTTTGTTGACACAGTTTACATTTGGTCAGGTCTACATCAGCAGATAATGAGAATTCCCAGAGATACTTGTAACCGAGTCTAAGCCGAGCAGTAGTAACATCTAGAAGTCTGCTGATTTTATTGGATGATCCATAGATGTGTGGCTCCTCTTGCATGATAGTATGATGATAGATGGAATTACTGGCGTCGATTTCATTACAATCCAAGGTTACACTCAACGGCTCCTTTAAAGGCAGATTCTTTGGCTAACTTATCAGCTCTATCATGCATTCGGAGGCCAACATAAGATGGAGACCACATGAAATGAACTCTGTTACCATCATTAATAATTTTGTTGTATTTGTGTCTAGCTTCATACACAAGCATAATACAGTTATGTCTTAAAGAGTTTGGAACAATTAAGGATGTTAAAGAGTCACTTAATTACAATTAATGTATCAAGTTTGGAGACTTGTACACATTTCAGTGCAAGGAGCAAGGCAAATAGTTCAGTCTGAAGGGTAGAGGCCCAGTTGCACTGGAACCATCAGTGTATATGTGATTTGAGAGAGAGAATGCTCTGTGGACAGAGCATCAATATGGCTTAAGGCGTTGAGCTTTGCCTCAAGACGAAGCTTGGGCTGATCTCTAATTTGCTTCTTGGGTGGAAAGGGAGGGATTAAAACTGGAAAGGTGTAACCTCCCACGGTGCAGGAAAGTGCCGTTGTTGTTTCTCTTGGTACAAATCATGAACCTGATACATTCTGAGTTGAGTTCCAGTTTTAATTATCCATTTGGAACAATGTTGAGTAGGCTGTGATGGGAAATAGCGATGTGGGTCACCATCGCAGACGAGACAATGTTCGAAATCAACCTTGCAAAGGGTGTGGTGGCGGTCCTCTGTGCAGATGCTGGACTTGGTGACGCGTTCATGGCATTTATTGGTGATGGTGTGTGTTGATAACACTTGAAGCACTGCTTGTGGTCGTAATGCCGCTCTTTCTTCATCTACGCATCATCTTGACACCAAAATACGTGAGCTCTTGTAAGGCGGCGAGGTCCGCTGTAGTTACCGAGATGAAGGTCAGTTGCTCCCTGGTCGGGCTGCTCCCAGCGGGGCGGATGGTAGTGAAAGTGGTCGGTTTCATTAAGGAGTTTTCGGGTTTGAAGCTTGCGATAACGTCTTCGGGTCTGTGGTCGTTGGTCCGTGTGCTGGCTCCTCTGATGAAGACCGTTCTCTCAGCAAGGAAGCGTCGAGAGAATGTAAGGCTGATATATGGTCGTGCAGAATGGTCCAGGTGGAATTTAATTCCTGGTGATCGATGTTAATCTCCTGTAACACCACTATATTGTAACACCACTATATTGTAACACCGCTATATACATAAATTAAGACGCTGCCACCATCTGCCTTGACCATTGAGACTATATCAAGCAACGAGGCAAGAAACATTGCTTAACTTGGAGAGTACTTTCTTTAACTGTCAATATTTATGGGACGGTTGTTAGCCAATTATATTAGAATATAGGGTCTGTTGATAATATAATATAATAATATTGTAATTATTATAATATATTACATAAATATATATATATAGAACTAATGCCCCAATAGAATATTAGGGTCTGTAATTGCCAGGTTCTTTCGGCTTAGGAATCGGTATGATGTCTGCTTTCTTCCAAGAGGTCGATAGTTTGCCTTGCTGCCAAGATGCAGTGATGACGTCCAATATTCCTTGTTCTCCAGCAGGACCTGCGTGTGCGATCATTGAGTATGTAATGTTATCAGCACCTGGGGCAGTGTCCTTACCATAAATAACGATGGTCAGCTTACAGCCTCTGATTCTGCTATTGAGTTCAATAGGTTCTTCTCATCCATTGGGTCATCCCTTGCAAATGATATTCCATCTTCCAGTACTGACATTAAGGACTATCTTACAGGTAGCTATCCACAGTCTCTGTACCTAAAGCCTATTAACTCCACTGACGTCAATGAGATAATCCAAGTCTGGTGCCCTTGAGGAGATACCAACTTTAATTTACAAAAAAGCCTCCAGATCTTTAGCCTCTGCTATTGCATTGCTCTTCAACAAGTCACTTGAACTCCAAACCTTTCCAGATATTCTAAAAAAAAGCGAGAGTAACGCCTGTCCACAAATGTGGTGATCTCACAGATGTCAACAATTACAGACCTATCTCAATCCTGCCAAACTTGTCAAAAATATTTGAAAAACAAATCTACAAGCAGCTTTACTCTTATCTAGCCAAACACAATATACTTAGCTCTTGCCAATATGGCTTCAGACCTAAAAAAAAGCACTAACGATGCACTTATTAGTATGATTAACTTGATACATGAAGCTCTTGATAAAAATGAGTTCCCTGTTGGGTTATTTGTGGACCTGCGTAAGGCTTTTGACACTGTCAACCACCAAAACCTTCTTCCTAAATTACATCATTATGGAGTCAGAGGACACTCCCTGCAATACCTTCAGTCTTACCTTACTGACAGGCTCCAGTATGTTTCTGTGAATAATTCAATTTCTCCCACCCTACCCATCAACATTGGTGTTCCTCAGGGCAGCATACTTGGCCCTCTCCTCTTTCTCATCTACTTTAACGACCTTCCAAATGCCTCCCAACAACTCAAACCAATTCTATTTGCTGACGACACAACCTTCATTTACTCCAGTCCTGATCCCCTTGCTCTAAATGCCACAGTGAATACTGAGCTAAATAAAGTCCGTCTTTAGCTAACTGCCAACAAACTCACCCTCATTATTGACAAAACTTTCTATATTTTGTTTGGCAATAAATCCTCTAATCAAATAAATCTCAAAATAAACAATACCCAAATTTGTAACAAATTAGATGGCAAGTTCCTTGGCGTTCTCATTGACGACAAGCTGAATTTCCAGGGACACATTCTAAATATATAAAAAAAAAGTTTCAAAAACTGTTGGCATTCTTTCTAAGATCAGATATTATGTACCCCGCCCTGCCCTGGTGACTCTATTACTCTCTCATCTATCCTTATCTCAACTACGGTATTTGTGCTTGGGGTTCTACTACCCAAAATCATTTACGTCCTCTAATTACTCAACACAAAGCTGCTATTAGGTCAATATCCAACTCTGGCCCCAGACATCACTCGGCACCCCTACTCAAATATCTGAATATGTAAGAAAAAATAAGTCACTGCACATCCTCTCATGTGTATTTTATATATATATATATATATATATATATATATATATATATATATATATATATATATATATATATATATATATATATATATATATATATATATGTGTGTGTGTATATCACGAAAATAAACACGTGATTAAGAATGTGACAATGTCAGAAAAGTACTTTCGTATATTAAATACATCTTCAGTGCCACACCCAGCCAGTGCAATACCCAGCCAGTGCCACACCCAGCCAGTGCATCACCCAGCCAGTGCCACACCCAGCCAGTGCAATACCCAGCCAGTGCCACACCCAGCCAGTGCATCACCCAGCCAGTGCCACACCCAGCCAGTGCAATACCCAGCCAGTGCCACACCCAGCCAGTGCATCACCCAGCCAGTGCCACACCCAATGATGACCTTCAGACCTTCTGAAGATGTATTTAATATACGAAAGTACTTAAGGAAATTTCCTGTTTCATTTTTCCTCCGTGGTCTGACATTGTCATATATATATATATATATATATATATATATATATATATATATATATATATATATATATATATATATATATATATATATATATATATATATATATATGCGAACAAGCCTGAATGGTCCCCAGGACAATATGCAACTGAAAACTCACACCCCAGAAGTGACTCGAACCCATACTCCCAGAAGCAACGCAACTGGTATGTACAAGACGCCTTAATCCACTTGACCATCACGACCGGACATAATGAGGTGATAGCCGAGGCTATTTGAACCACCCCACCGCCGGCACTCGGATAGTAATCTTGGGCATAGCATTTTACCAAATCACCTCATTCTTTGGGGCACACGTGAGGAAGACAAACGCGAACAAGCCTGAATGGTCCCCAGGACAATATGCAACTGAAAACTCACACCCCAGAAGTGACTCGAACCCATACTCCCAGAAGCAACGCAACTGGTATGTACAAGACGCCTTAATCCACTTGACCATCACGACCGGACATAATGATGTGATAGCCGAGGCTATTTGAACCACCCCACCGCCGGCACTCGGATAGTAATCTTGGGCATAGCATTTTACCAAATCACCTCATTCTTTGGGGCACACGTGAGGAACACAAATGCGAACAAGCCTGAATGGTCCCCAGGACAATATGCAACTGAAAACTCACACCCCAGAAGTGACTCGAACCCATACTCCCAGAAGCAACGCAACTGGTATGTACAAGACGCCTTAATCCACTTGACCATCACGACCGGACATAATGAGGTGATAGCCGAGGCTATTTGAACCACCCCACCGCCGGCACTCGGATAGTAATCTTGGGCATAGCATTTTACCAAATCACCTCATTCTTTGGGGCACACGTGAGGAACACAAACGCGAACAAGCCTGAATGGTCCCCAGGACAATATGCAACTGAAAACTCACACCCCAGAAGTGACTCGAACCCATACTCCCAGAAGCAACGCAACTGGTATGTACAAGACGCCTTAATCCACTTGACCATCACGACCGGACATAATGAGGTGATAGCCGAGGCTATTTGAACCACCCCACCGCCGGCACTCGGATAGTAATCTTGGGCATAGCATTTTACCAAATCACCTCATTCTTTGGGGCACACGTGAGGAACACAAATGCGAACAAGCCTGAATGGTCCCCAGGACAATATGCAACTGAAAACTCACACCCCAGAAGTGACTCGAACCCATACTCCCAGAAGCAACGCAACTGGTATGTACAAGACGCCTTAATCCACTTGACCATCACGACCGGACATAATGAGGTGATAGCCGAGGCTATTTGAACCACCCCACCGCCGGCACTCGGATAGTAATCTTGGGCATAGCATTTTACCAAATCACCTCATTCTTTGGGGCACACGTGAGGAACACAAATGCGAACAAGCCTGAATGGTCCCCAGGACAATATGCAACTGAAAACTCACACCCCAGAAGTGACTCGAACCCATACTCCCAGAAGCAACGCAACTGGTATGAACAAGACGCCTTAATCCACTTGACCATCACGACCGGACATAATGAGGTGATAGCCGAGGCTATTTGAACCACCCCACCGCCGGCACTCGGATAGTAATCTTGGGCATAGCATTTTACCAAATCACCTCATTCTTTGGGGCACACGTGAGGAACACAAACGCGAACAAGCCTGAATGGTCCCCAGGACAATATGCAACTGCCCAAGATTACTATCCGAGTGCCGGCGGTGGGGTGGTTCAAATAGCCTCGGCTATCACCTCATTATGTCCGGTCGTGATGGTCAAGTGGATTAAGGCGTCTTGTACATACCAGTTGCGTTGCTTCTGGGAGTATGGGTTCGAGTCACTTCTGGGGTGTGAGTTTTCAGTTATATATATATATATATATATATATATATATATATATATATATATATATATATATATATATATATAACGCTGAACTGTAATGCCAATCCTAACCTTAAAAGCTTCCTAGAAGGTTGTAACAGAACCCATGAGCACCACACCAGAAACAAATACAGTTTTGATATTCCAAGAGTACGACTTAATCAAACTAGAAATGCTGTACAAATCAAGGGACCCAGAATGTGGAATGACCTTCCCAACCATGTTAAAGACTGTACCTCTCTCTTAACCAGTTTAAGTTAAAAACAAAGTACTACCTAATTAACTCCCTGTAACCTACCTCACCCCTAATGTCAACCTATGTCTGTTATTTTTAAACAATGCTGTTTGTTGACCTAATTGTATTTTTGCTGTTTTCTGCCATATTCCCCCTTTTTTATTTTTACTTTTTCTCAACAAATTTTATACTTTTATTTCAATTAGTATTAAGTTTTAGTCTTAGTGTTTTTCCTGCCCGAAACGCTTTGCGTAATAGTGGCTTTAGGCATTGTATGTACTAGCTCTATCTATAAATCCATCAATTTTTGTATCTCGTCTTGTATGTATGTACCTTACCTGAATAAACATTTGAATTTGTGTATTCACCTAGTTGTATTCACCTAGTTGTGCTTGCGGGGGTTGAGCTCTGCTCTTTCGGCCCGCCTCTCAACTGTCAATCAACTGTTACTAACTACTATTTTTTTCCCCACACACATACACACCCCAGGAAGCAGCCCGTGACAGCTGACTAACACCCAGGTACCTATTTTATTGCTAGGTAACAGGGGCATAGGGTGAAAGAAACTCTGCCCATCGCTTCTCGTCAGCGCCGGGAATCGAACCCGGGGCCACAGGATCACGTGTACAGCGTGCTACCTACACAGCCACCGGCGCCACATGTTATGTTATGTATGTTATAGTTGTTGCAAACTGTCCATGTACTGGTAAAAACCGCAAATGTATTATTGGTTTGATAAACAATAATTTATCCAAGTTAAAGAAAAGTAGAAGTCAAAACTAGTATGTGTCTGAAATGTAGTTTAAATGTACAGATTGTGCAACAGTCTGTACAATAATCTGTGACGTCTTGTGCAACAATCTGTACAATAGTCTGTGACGTCTTGTGCAACAATCTGTACAATAGTCTGTGACGTCTTGTGCAACAATCTGTACAATAGTCTGTGACGTCTTGTGCAACAATCTGTACAATAATCTGTGACGTCTTGTGCAACAATCTGTACGATACTCTGTGACGTCTTGTGCAGCGTTGCCAGCCGAAAGATTGTCAATAACAAGGCTATATAGAACATTAACTTCCCAACCTAATTGCTCTAAACTACCTATAATGATAACTAATTTTACTTATCTTATAATAATGAGAATTCTAATACTAACAATAATTGATTTACAACTTTAATAAAGGAGTTAGTTTCATGAAGAAGTTTTCCTAAATGAGACGAGGGAGACTCAGTGCCGCCCGAACCTCGGGACGATGAGGAGGTGGGTGTTAGTGCTCTCGTCTCTCACCTCGCCCACCTACTATACTCCCTGGGTGTGCGCCCTTGTACAGGACACGTACAGGTTCAGGGTTGACGGTGACACTGTGGAGGTAATTATTGGGTGCCGTGATTGACCGTTGTCGCCTGGGGTTGCCAGCTTGAGTGTTGATGCAGCTGAGAGCTGTGAATCACAGTGTAAGAGCAACGTCATTGAAGCCATTGTTATGTACTCGCCTAGTTGTGCTTGCAGGGGTTGAGCCTCGGCTCTTTGGTCCCGTCATTCAACTGGTGTACAGAATCTGGAGCCCATTCGGCTCTGTCAAATCTTCATTTGAAACTATGTTAAGTCTGCCATAGCCATATATCAGTATGGAGTCTGCGTGTGTTTGTGAGTTCTCACCTATCTGTGCCTGCAGGATCGAGCATTGGCTCTTGGATCCCGCTTTTCTAGCCACCGGTTGTTTACAGTAATGACTCCGGTCCCACTTCCCTATCATACCTAGTTATAAAACTAGTTTTTAATACCTAGTTTTTCGGGCTTGCCCGAAACGCTATGCGCAGTAGTGGCTTTAGGTATTGTATGTACTACTTCTCTCTCTTTAAATCTAACAGAATGTTTGTGCGGTAACGCTGCAACTATGTATGTACTGTTCCTAAGTAAATTATTATTATCATTATTATTATTATTATTATTATTATTATTATTATTATTATTATTATTATAACTATGAGTAGTGATTATTTCCACAATGTGCTCCTTTATTTCACTCCATTTCCCAACTACTATCACACTAAAAGAAAACTTTTTCTACTATCTCTATGACAAATCTGATTTTCCAGCTTTCATCCATGCTTCCTGGTTATCTTGAGATCTTGAGGTTATCTTGAGATGATTTCGGGGCTTTTTTTAGTGTCCCCGCGGCCCGGTCCTCGACCAGGCCTCCACCCCCAGGAAGCAGCCCGTGACAGCTGACTAACACCCAGGTACCTAATTTACCGCTAGGTAACAGGGGCATAGGGTGAAAGAAACTCTGCCCATTGTTTCTCGCCGGCGCCTGGGATCGAACCCAGGACCACAGGATCACAAGTCCCGCGTGCTGTCCACTCGGCCGACCGGCTCTGTTGGTATTCCGTGTGAACATTTCGTTTATTTCCATTCTGTCAATCTCCCCTAATTATTTTGTATGCTGCGATCATATCTCTCCACTTCATCCTTTTTATTTTAGTATCGTAAGGCACAGTTCCTTCAGGAGCTCCTCATACCCCATCCCTCGTAACTCTGGGACGAGTCTCGTCGCAAATTTCTGAACCTTTAACAGTTTCTTTATATGCTTCTTCAGATGGGGACTCCATGATGAGATATACTCTAAGCCTGGCCTCACATAGTGTAAAGCGCCCTAAATGCCTCCTCACTTAGGTTTCTGAATGATGTTCTAACTTTTGCCAGTGTTGAGTACGCTCCTGTCGTTATCCTATTTATATATGTCTCAGGAATTAGATTTGGTGTTACGTCCACTCCCAGGTCTCTTTCTCGAATCGTTACAGGTAGGTAGTTTCCCTTCATTGTGTACTGTCCCTTTGGTTTCCTGTCACCTAGTCACATTTCCATAACTTTACACTTGCTGTGTTAAATTCCAGTAGCCATTTCTCTGACCATCTCTGCAGCTTGTTCAAGTCCTCTTAGAGGATCCTACAATCCTCAACTGTTACAACTCTTCTCATTAATTTCGCGTCATCCGCGAACATCGACATGTAGGACTCGACTCGACTGTAGACATATCGTTCATGTTTAAAAACAGAATTGGTCCCAGCACCGATCCTTGTGGTACTCCACTCGTTACTGTTCGTCAGTCCGACTTCTCGCCCCTTACCGTAACTCTTTGGCTCCTTCCTGTTATGTAGTTCCTTATCCATGCTAGGGCCTTTCTGCTTACTCTTGCCTGCCTCTCAAGTTTGAACAGCAGTCTCATGCATGTGCAGTACTGTGTGTGTGTGTGTGTGTGTGTGTGTGTGTATTTACTATTTGTTTATGCCTGCAGAATAAACCTATTAGCTCTTGGACCCCGCCTTTCTAACCAATCTATTTCTCCTCTATTATGACTACTACATATATTTCTCTCCAACACACACACAGATCCCAGGAGGAGTCAGTTTCCACCACATCACTGCTTACACTGCTTATTGCATTCCATTTGTTAACTTCTCTGACACTAAAAAAGTTCTTTTTCTAATTTCTCTGTGGTTCATTTGGGCACTCAATTTCCACCTGTGTCCCCTAGTGCGTGTGCCCCATATGTTAAATAAACTGTCTATATCGACCCAATCAATTCCTCTGAGAATTTTGTATGTGGTGATCATGTTTTTCCTAACTCTTCTGTCTTTGGTGACGTGAGGTTTAGTTCCTGTAGTCTCTCTTCATAGCTCATACCCCTCAGCTCGGGTATTAGTTTGGTGGCATACATACCTCTGTACCTTCTTCAATATAGTCTTGTGCTGGATGAGATACGGACTCCATGCTGGAGCTGCATACTCCCAGGTTGGTCTGACATATTCCGTGTATATAAGGTTTTGAATGATTCCTTACACAAGTTTCTAAAGGATGTTTTTATGTTGACCAGCATGGCATATGATGCTGATGTTATCCTCTTGATGTGGGCTTCAGGGGACAGGTCTGGCATGATATCAATCCCCAGGTTTTTCCCATTCTCTGATTATTGAAGAATTTCATCTCTCAAATGATACCTTGTATCTGGCCTCCTGCTCCCTGCTCTTATCTTCGTTACTTTACAGTTGCTCGAGTTAAACTCTTACAGGCATTTGTTCGACCATTCCTTCAGTTTGTCCAGGTCATATTGAAGCCTCAAGCTGTCATCTGTCTAAATCCTTCTCATAATTTTGGCATCAGCAAACATTGAGGGGCCTATACCCTCTAGAAGATCATTTTCATATATCAGAAACAGGATAGGTCCGAGTACAGAGCCCTGTGGGACTCCACTGGTGACTTCACGCCAATCTGAGGTCTCACCCCTCACAGTAACTCTCTGCTTCCTACTGCTTAGGTACTCCCTTATCCACTGGAGTGCCCTACTAGTTTCTCCTTCCTGTTTCTCCAACTTATGTACCATCCTCTTATGTGGGACTGTGTCAAAGGCTTTCAGACAGTCCAAGAAAATGCAGTCCGCCCATCCTTCTCTTTCTTGCTTAATGCGGTCAGATGAGAAGTAGATGTTACTTTTACATATTGCATTAGGGTTAAAAGTAAACATTATTTCAGGTTAACTGCATTGAGAAACAAGATAAAGATTGTGTAGCTTTCATTACGTCAAGATTAGCAGTCTCCGTGGCGTAGTGGTAAGACGCTCACCTGGCGTTCCACGAGCACTTTGTCATGGGTTCGTATCCTGGCCGGGGAGGATTTACTGGGCGCAAATCCTTAACTGTAGCCTCTGTTTAACCCAACAGTAAAATGGGTACCTGGTTGTTAAACGATTCTTCGTGGGGTTCGTATTCCAGGGAACGTAGGATTATGGCAGCCCATCCTCCGAATAGACAGTACGTTTTCATACTAAATGTAAAAAGTACAATCCAGACTATCGGCATAGTACAAAAATACACTTAATCGCCAGTATCGCACCAAAATATTGTGAATATTAGAGTACACCTGTAAAACTGTATAGAAAACCACGACCTAACCTAACCTTTGGGAGTGTAATTACCTAAGTGTAGTTACAGGATGAGAGCTACGCTCGTGGTGTCCCGTCTTCCCAGCACTCTTTGCCATATAATGCTTTGAAACTACTGACGTTCTTGGCCTCCACCATCTTCTCACTTAACTTGTTCCAACCGTCTACCACATTGTTTACAAAAGTGAATTTTCTTATATTTCTCCGGCAGCTTTGTTTCGTTAGTTTAAATCTATGACCTCTTGTTCTTGAAGTTCCGGGTCTCAGGAAGTCTTCCCTGTCGATTTTATCAATTCCTGTTACTATTTTGTACGTAGTGATCATATCACCTCTTTTTCTTCTGTCTTCTAGTTTTTGCATATTTAATGCCTCTAACCTCTCCTCGTAGCTCTTGCCCTTCAGTTCTGGGAGCCACTTAGTAGCATGTCTTTGCACCTTTTCCAGTTTGTTGATGTGCTTCTTAAGATATGGGCACCACACAACCGCTGCATATTCCAGCTTTGGTCTAACAAAAGTTGTGAACAATTTCTTTAGTATTTCTCCATCCATGTATTTAAAAGCAATTCTGAGGTTAGAAAGTGTAGCATAGGCTCCTCGCACAATGTTCTTTATGTGGTCCTCAGGTGATAGTTTTCTATCTAGAACCACCCCTAGATCCCTTTCTTTATCAGAATTCTTTAAAGATTTCTCACATAATATATAGGTTGTGTGGGGTCTATGTTCTCCTATTCCACATTCCATAACATGGCATTTATTCACATTAAATTCCATTTGCCAAGTGTTGCTCCATATACTTATTTTGTCCAGGTCTTCTTGAAGAGCATGACAGTCATCTAGGTTTCTTATCTTCCCTTTTATCTTAGCATCATCAGCAAACATGTTCATATAATTCTGTATTCCCACTGGTAGATCATTTATGTAGTCAATAAACATCACTGGTGCAAGAACTGAACCCTGTGGTACTCCACTCGTGACATTCCTCCAATCAGATACCTTGCCTCTGATTACGGCCCTCATTTTTCTGTCAGTTAGGAAATTTTTCATCCATGTTAGTAGCTTGCCTGTCACCCCTTCAATATGTTCCAGTTTCCAGAACAGTGTAGGAGGACAAGCATGTAAATAGCATTTATTGCTTCTTAATTACAATTCGTACTTAACCAACAGCTGTATTGATATTACAATTTTATAAAACTAATAAAACAAAACTAAAATCTTTCAATAAATTATAACGTAACTCAGGATATTTTCAAAATTTATATAAAATCTGTATTGTTTAATAAAACTTAAAAAGAAATTCTTTATATTTAAAACTTTGTTTATATAGCATCGAACACTAAAACTTCAACCTAAAAATTTTGAGTGTATTAACAGAAAATGAAGAGGATATATGGGGAGGTAAATGTAACAGCACAATAAGCGTATTTATGTACTATACAGTCAGGAATGTACTTATTACGTGTACTAGTGGCTGTACGAGAATGTACCAACGCTTGTATATATCAAAAAATTAAAGATGGCAAGTAAAAGTTTGTTTACATCTACTACATGAAGATAAGAAGTAAACGTTGTTTATATTCTCTTCTGTGAAGTTCAGAAGTAAAATAAACTTCACTTGTCTGTCTGTCTTTCTGTCTCTTATTTCCTATCCATCTCTATGTCTCTTTTTAATTGATGAAAGAAACAATAAAATTTTATTTATTTTATTTATTTATGTACAAGAAGGTACATTGGGTTTGTGAGAATACATAGCATAGTACAGTAATTGCACTCTTGTAAAGCCACTAGTACGCGCAGCGTTTCGGGCAGGTCGTTAATCTAGCAGATAATTTTAAGTAGGTAAATTCTATCAGAATTAATAAAATGATAACAAATACATTGCAAGAAAAAAAATGAGATGGGAGAGATTAGTAAGTATATTAAAGCACATTGGTATATTAAAGCTCTGATTGATTACATTGACAGCTTGATTGGTAATTTAAACAAGATTAATAGACACCATACAGCAGATTGACAGTATATATAAGAAGACAGCAATGATAAAGATGTTCAGATTGGGTACATAAAGATTGGGTAGCAATAGATACAGTGCAGTTTTAAAGCAAAAGGTAAAAAACTATGATGATGAAATTAGGTACTTTTTAGTATTGTTTTTGAATGACGCAAAAGTTGGACAGCTTTTCAATTCAGTAGGGCGTGAGTTCCATAGACTGGGTCCCTTTATTTGCATAGAGTGTTTACACAAATTAAGTTTGACTCTGGGGATATCAAAGAGATATTTATTTCTGGTGTGGTGATAATGGGTCCTATTACATCTGTCCAGGGAGAGTTTCAGAGCATGGTTTGCATTTAAGAACAGGGTTTTGTAAATGTAGTTGACACAAGAGAATGTGTGGAGTGAGATTATGTTTAGCATAATCATTAATTAGCATGTTTAGCAAAATAGTGCCCATTGGTGGGTGGTGGGAGCCAGGCGGTGTCCCATTTGCTTTGAGAAAGGGGGCGAGGCTTTTTAGAGGATAACGGCTGGGTTTGAATGTGTGTTGTCACTCTTTCTTGTGCTTGGGGTTCTACTACCCAAAATCATTTACGTCCTCTAATTACTCAACACAAAGCTGCTATTAGGACAATATCTAACTCTGGCCCCAGACATCACTCGGTACCCCTACTCAAATATCTGAATATGTTAGATATTAAGTCACTGCACATCCTCTCATGTGTATTATACATATATAAAACGCTAAACTATAATGCCAATCCTGATCTCAAAAGCTTCATTGAAGGTTGGAACAGAACCCATGAGCACCACACCAGAAATAAATACAGTTTTGAAATTCCAAGAGTACGACTTAATCAAACTAGAAATGCTCTACAAATCAAGGGACCCAGAATGTGGAATGACCTTCCCAACCATGTTAAAGACTGTACCTCTCTCAACCAGTTTAAGATAAAAACGAAACACTACCTAATAAATTCCCTGTAACCTACCTTACCCCTCTGTTGTCAACCCATATATGTTTTTTTTAAACAACGCTGTTTGTCGACCTAATTGTATTTTTGCTGCTTTTTCAGCCATGTTCCCCCTCTTTTTTATCTCTGTTTTTATTTGTTCTCAACATATTTTATTCTTTATACTCAATTAGTATTAAGCTTTAGTCATTAATGTTTTTCCTGCCCGAAACGCTTTGAGTAATAGTGGCTTTAGGCATTGTATGTACTAGCTCTATCTATAAATCCATCACTCTTACGATGAGTAAAATATTTTTATAACTTTTTTTTTTGGTCAAAGTATTAAAGGAAATGAGCATTGGTGCCACAGGTGTTACTAGTTGTACTCACCTAGTTGTGCTTGCGGGGGTTGAGCTCTGGCTCTTTCGGCCCGCCTCTCAACTGTCAATCAATCAACTGATTTGTTCACACACACACACACGCACACACACACAGGGGGCCTCGTAGCCTGGTGGATAGCGCGCAGGATTCGTAATTCTGTGGCGCGGGTTCGATTCCCGCACGAGGCAGAAACAAATGGGCAGTTTCTTTCACCCTGAATGCCCCTGTTACCTAGCAGTAAATAGGTACCTGGGAGTTAGTCAGCTGTCACGGGCTGCTTCCTGGGGTGTGTGTGTGTGTGTGTGGTGTGGGAAAAAAAAAAAAAAAAAAAAAAAAAAAAAAGTAGTTAGTAAAAAACAGTTGATTGACAGTTGAGAGGCGGGCCGAAAGAGCAAAGCTCAACCCCCGTAAAAACACAACTAGTAAAAACACAACTAGTAAACACACACACACACACACACACACACACACACACACACACACACACACACACACACACACACACACACACACACTCACACACAGGAAGTAGCCCATATCAGCTGTCTAACTCCCAGGTACCTATTTACTGTTAGGTGAACAGTGGCATTAGGGTGAAAGAAACTCTGCCTATCTGTTTTCGCCATCGCAGGGAATCAATCCCGAACCCTAGGATTAGGAATACAGAGTGCTGTCCATTCAGCCACCAGGCCCCTGACTGTGACACTGTTCCCTCTTGAATTCTGGCGACCCTGTTGGGCATGTACCCAACAGGAATCAAAGTGCAAAGTTAGGTGAGGCTGCTCAAGCATCTGGCCTGAGCATCTCCAACCTTATACAGACAGACGTTCCAAGTTATAGATATAGATTGTTTATTGTAATAAATATTAAATTAATAATTATCACGACATAATATGATCCTGAAATTGTTTTCCGTTTATTCCAGAAAATGTCAGGAATCCGATGGACTTTCTTAAGGCAGATGTAGATTCTGTTCAACACACGTTTGGAGGAGAAAAGGCAAGTGACCAACCGAGAAATATTATATTATCAAGTAACTTGTTTTGAAACAAGAGGAAGTGTAAGTTATGGAACATAATAATTCAGCGATCTGCATAAATATAATAATAAAATAAGATCTTATAGAAAGTTAATAAGATCTTATAGAAAGGAAATAAGATCTTATAGAAAGGAAATAAGATCTTATAGAAAGGAAATAAGATCTTATAGAAAGGAAATAAGATCTTATAGAAAGGAAATAAGATCTTATAAAAAGGAAATAAGATCTTATAGAAAGGAAATAAGATCTTATAAAAAGGAAATAAGATCTTACAGAAAGGAAATAAGATCTTATAGAAAGGAAATAAGATCTTATAAAAAGGAAATAAGATCTTACAGAAAGGAAATAAGATCTTATAGAAAGGAAAGACAACATGTATATGCTCGTACAACACAAAGTTCTCTCTCGTTACATGTAAATTTTCCTTCATGTTCTGGAGGGTTCTGTTATGACACTGGACCATATTTACAGTGAACAGCTAAATATGTTTTAAGTATCAAGGTGAAGAGATAAGTCTACTTATCAGAAAGCCCCGCAACAGGAGGCAACAGAAGCCGCCGGGGTCTTCACACACCTAATGAAATGTCTTTCCTTAAGTATGGTATTCACGGCACATGAGGAAATCATTTATATATATATTTATTGGATAAAGTTTTGAGATTTGTGATATTTTTTACAAATTTACTGTTTCAAAACAATGAAACTCATTAAATACTATCTGGTCATTTGTAAAGCTATTGGACAACATTTCACTTTGCAAATAACAAAATCCTAGCGAGGGTTCACCGAGAGCTGTGCTGAGCAAATTATAAAACCCAACATGGCCGCCCTGACGCAAGCCGCAGTAATCCAAGAGGAAGATCTCAACAGATTACGGTATGAGCTGGCTGTGACTAAGGCCGGACGAGATGCACTAGGTAGTGTGTTTGTGTGGTTGTACCAGGGAAGCTACCCAATAAATACCCACCTCACTCAGACCCTTGGGTTCACTAATGCCCTGTACAGAAAGGTCTTCAATACTCACCAGCGGCACAGCCTCGACAATTCCATCGACGTCACTACTGTAAATACATTTGATATCACCTTATTATACAGCTTATTGCAACGCGTGTGTGGTCTGGCAGATACTGATGACCCCACGTGGACCACTCCGGGACCTCTCGGGCCATCACTCGAACACCTCATTTATAAGTTGAAACAACACCGAAACACGTTGGCACATGAACACGTGAAGATGACGGAGCACGAGCTCAAGACAACGCTAACTGAGCTTAGTGACTTACTGAAGGAGATGTTGAGAGTGGCCGGCGCCCGGGGTGGGAGAGACAGCCAGGAAGTGGACCAGGTGATCAAGGATGTCACCGAGTATATTGAAGGACTGCGAGAAAAGATCAGAGAACCACTGGATCCCGCGGATAACACACACCTGGATCGGCTTCACAAGGAGATTAAACTCTTCAAAGCTCAAATAATAGAAGAGGTTAAGCAGAGCAGCAAGCAGGAGCTAACTGATGGGTACCGACAGCTGTACCAGATCGAGCCCGCACCCTGGCTCCTGCTCAACATTAAACACGACCCAAGTCACACCTTCACAAGACTGCAGCTTGTTCAAGACTCCACAATAGGTGTACGACCTTCCCACACACCCAAGGTTCAGGACATCAAATATGAAGACCTCTTGACTATCACACGAGAGGACGGAAGACTGCCTCAGTGTGTCCTCCTGACGGGGGAAGGTGGTATGGGCAAGACAACTTTACTCAAGCTCATCCTCGAGAAGTGGGTAGAGGACCCTGCTGCCATACGTCACCTCGACACTGTGGACCTTGTTTTCTATGTATTGTGCAGGGACAGACATCTTAATACTATCGATGATCTCATCAACAATTTGCTGCCTCAAACATTGCTCAACTCAGATGTTGACTTCCAGATGTTTAAGGAGATAATATTGAGCTTAAACATATTATTCTTAATTGACGGCTACGACGAGGTCAATGAGAACTCAGAAAAGTTGATGAAGGAGCTGTTGCCTCTCCCTGGCATGAATGTGAAGCTTGTGATAACTACACGTCCAGGCTGGGATGAAGCCCTCTCACTTCTCATCCCGTCCAAAACTCGCTACAACATACTCGTCTTGGGCATAAGCCCACAACTTCGCTTGGAATACGTCAACAGAATTATCAGTGCACTGGAGACGGACAAGAGCAAGCAAAAAGCCACCGAAGACAGGTTTACACAGAGGCTGGAGAAGATGAGTGAGTTACTTGGAGATTACCTCAACACACCACTCACCTTGACCTTGCTGGCGCTCCTGTGCGTCGAGACTCCAGAAGATTTTAAGAAGCTCACCACGAGCACCGAAGTCTACGAACAGATCCACAACTTCATAACCGAGAAGCTAATATCCAGACTCAAGATCAAACAAGTGGAAGACCCCGAAGACAAATGTGACGAGTTCCTGTTATTCTTTGAAGAGATAAGTTTACGAGGGATCGTGAGGAAGGAGTTTGATCTCCAGCCGGACACGGTAAAAGAGATTAAATTGAAATGTAAAGCCCTGAAGCTCCCGGACGAGGAGGTCTTGTCCAACTACTTTACAAGAACCAGTTCTCGTCGAGGTCTCAAACTGGTGTGGGTTTATGGTTACTTTCACTCCAGGTACCAGGAGTACTGTGCCAGCAAGGCCCTGCTTGCGCAGTTGCTGAAGGCAGACAAGGAGAGAGGCGGCCAACCAGCGCATAGCCATTACATAGATGGATGGAGGAAACCAAACCTATTACATGATGTCATGTTAGAGGGAGAAGGCGAGACGCATGATGCGGTAATTAATGATCATGCCAAATACCAAAACGTCTTAATCAATATTACAGGTGTAATGATTGCCCGTAAATTGGAACACAAATTTGCCTCTCAGGTAATTGACATGGCAAGACCCGATGATGAGGTGTTGAAGCACATAGTCGAGTCCCACATGAATGAGCACATCATCGAAGCCGTCGTCAAGGAGCTGTCTGACCAAAAGCACTGGGATATAAAAAATGCTAATTCATGTGACGTCCTGCCACTTGTTCTTAACAAGATGACCCTTAAACCTAGGAGTCTTTCTATTGTCATCAACAGTAAACCAAAACTCGGCCAGATCAGTCCTCTTATGTCAGTGCTAGTTAAAAGGAAGATCATTCTATCATTATTTCTCTTTTACCACCGCAATGAAAATGACGAATTCTCAGACGTATATTTGGAAACCCTGACAGCGCCGGGAAGCGAATGTATCTTGAAGGGGTTTGCTGGCCACCTGTCTGAGAAAGCCATTCCCAGCTTGCCAGACAGCATAGTCAGTCTATACCTGCGTGTCACTCTACAGGAGCTGCCCATCCTTCTAGATCACATGCCACATCTTCCAAACATCAAAAACATTTGTGAGTATTGTCATCATCATTTATTCTCTATACTTCTGTGCATGACTTACTAGCAATAAGAACAGTATGTATTTCTTTAGTTAGGTTATATATATATATATATACTGTGATGGTGTTCCTCCCCCTTATATTTCTCCCACGCCTGCTGTAAGTCATGTCCACTTTACCCGAGCGTTCTCTACGTCGCAGGCATCAATTTGATATATGTGGGAGAGTGTAGTGTTCTCGAGGTGGCGAGAAATTTGTAAAAGAAGAGTATTTTGGCCTGTGGTATAGGCCCTTTAGGGAGTCAATATGGCGCTGGCCCCTCCGTTTTGCCGCCAAAACTGTGTGACGTCAGTGGCGCCAGATTGGTCACCGACAGCGACGTGGCACAGGAAGCCAATGAAATCCTCTCTTGGCAAGTATGACGTCACGAAGGAAGGGGGGCCCGGTCATCGCGCCGCGGTGGCACCTCCAGTCAAAGACAGCACGTCAAGGAGGTCGGACGTGCGCTGGGGGGTCCTGTCAGTTGGACAGTTTACCCCGTCTCCGGAGGACTTACGCATCACCAGCGGTCTGACAGCACCTGTGGGGTCTTCCTTCATTCATGTGTTGGAACAGAGAGGGAATTGACAGAATATTGAGCAACAAGTGCTCCTGGGACAGGTGTTGTGCAGGTGAAGTCTATAGGCAGCAACGTATGCGACGGCTGATAGCTTCACAGTGATGACGTAGTGGCTGGGCCAATCCTCCGTGAGGGAATCAGTCTAACACGACACTTCAAGGTGGACGGATGTGCGAAGGTTGATCCCGTCAATCTGATAGTAATACGCCACTCCCGTGGATCTTACTCATCACCCGTAGTCTGCAAGTACACCGAGAGGTCTTCATTCATTCCATGTGTGGACCGAAGAGGGAATTGACGGAATATTGAGCATCAAGTGCTCCAGGGTCAGGTGCTGTGCAGGTGAAGTCTAGGCAGTATCGTCTGGGATGTCTGATTGCTTCACAGTGACGACGTAGCGGCTGGGCCAATCCACTGGGAAGCAGTGAAAGAAGATACTAATTGGAAATCCGTACGACTGCAGCCGAGACGTAGGTTGGCAGCCATAGTTGGGAGGAGAAGTTGACGGCCGGGAGACCGACTCTAACCCTACAAGACGTGGAGGAGGAGCACGGACCCGCGGAGGACAGAACACGGAGACGACGCGTTTATTTTGGGACGTTGATTGGGTTCCTGGAGGACACGACAGGGTGTGTGTGGGGGCGTTCCCTACTCGAGGCGGGAGCCTGGACCAGGAGCTACAACTCAACTCTCACTGGAGGATAGGTGAAAGTAGGTGATTCTAGTTTCCCTCCCAATTCCCCTTTAGTCAGCTATATTATTTAGCCAGAGTATTTTGTATGTCGTGAGCTGGACTTTTAGAAAGAGTCTTCTCAGTGGCTCTCCGACCTAACTCACCCACACACAAGAAGAAAACAAAACCGTATCACAGGAGATAGGTCATGACAAGAAACCATTGGATTGCCTAGGAACAAGCACTAGGCACCGAGCAACGTGTCTGGTGCAACGAGTTCAAGCTCAACAAACCACAATGTTGGACAGAAAACAGTAGATGCTTTTTCACCCATAGTGTTGTAAACCCGTGGAACCACCTACCCACCGAAGCCATAAATGCCAAAACCTTGCTGGGTTTTAAAATACACCTGCAAAAGATCATCAGGGCAAATGGGGGGACCTTTGACAAACCCCCGGCTTCCTGTCCTCATCGAGGCCACTAGTATTAGTGGCCCTCAGGTAAATTCAGGATCTGGGAAAACCCCCAAAGCAAACAAAAATGGTCCGTGACAGCCTCAAAATGCCCCACGCACCCACGGAGTGATGGAAGGGCTGGGAGAAACACAGGAAAAGATGAGGAAGGAGGCCCATGGTGAATAAGGTACAGAGCACCCAAACGCCCCGCTGCCAAGACGTTTAGTTCACCCAGATCAACAGCTGTGGAGTGCTCGATCCCAAGGAGGGCTACCAACACACAAGCACAGGCAAACCCAACAAAATATTGTTACTATATGGCACAGACTATATGGTTATTAAATGTTGTGTAAGCGGGAGGATGGACTGTCTTATTGTGCCTTCATTGTTTATTTTATTTATTTATTTATTTATATATATACAAGAAGGTACATTGGGTTTGTGAGAATACATTGGATAGTACAGTATTTACATTCTTGTAAAGCCACTAGTACGCGCAGCGTTTCGGGCAGGTCCTTAATCTAGCAGATAATTTTAAGTAGGTAATTTCAATCAGAATTGATAAATGATAAAGATACATTACAAGAGAAAAATGAGATGAGAGAGATAAGTAAGTATATTAAAGCACATTGTTATATTAAAGCTCTGATTAATTACATTGACAGCTTGATTAGTAATTTAAACAAGGTTAATAGACACCAAACAGCAGATTGACAGCACATATAAGACAGCAATGATCACAATGGTAAAGATGTTCAGATTGGGTACATAAAGATTGGGAGACTGGGTAGCAAAAGATACAGATAAACAAGATTTATAAACACTATACAACAGATTGGCAGCACATATAAGAAAACAGCAATGATCACAATGGTAAAGATGTTCAAATTGGGAACAAAAAGGTTGAGAGATTGGGTAGCAATAGATACAGTGCAATTTTAAGGCAAAAAGTGAAAAACTATGAAGATGAAATTAGGTACTTTTTAGTATTGATTTTGAATGATGTAAAAGTTGGACAGCTTTTCAATTCAGTAGGGTTGTTTACTCTCTCCCACCAATGAGAGCAGGAGATACATCCCAGTGTTTATTATGTCCACCAATGAGAGCAGGAGATACATCCCAGTGTTTATCATGTCCACCAATGAGAGCAGGAGATACATCCCAGTGTTTATCATGTCCACCAATGAGAGCAGGAGATACATCCCAGTGTTTATCATGTCCACCAATGAGAGCAGGAGATACATCCCAGTGTTTATCATGTCCACCAATGAGAGCAGGAGATACATCCCAGTGTTTATCATGTCCACCAATGAGAGCAGGAGATACATCCCCTTGTTTATCATGGCTACCAATCAGAGTAGGAGATACATCCCAGTGTTTATCATGTCCACCAGTGAGAACAGGAGATACATCTTAAGTGTGTTTGAAGGTTTTGTTTTGATTTTGAATTGAGCACTATAACATACAAATGTGCACCTACAGATATTATACTGGATGCCACGGGCGACATCATGGACCCAGCCACCCTGACCAGACTGCCATATCCACTCTTCTATCTACGTCTGTCAGTAATTCGCTGCCTCACAGATGACAGCCCTGACATCGACTGGTGCTGCGACTTGGCTCGTCAACTGTGTCCCGAATCCAGTAAAGGGTTCTATTTTGAAATTGATTTCGTTGATACTCACCTCACTAGTAAGTATATTCTTAATAACTATGATATCTTGAGTGTGTGGAAGACTAGAATCCCTCAGAGTTGACGCTAAAACCTAAGTGTCTTTATATTGCATTATATTGCTTCAAGAATAGCCTAGGGGCTGTTTAGCCTCACATGATAGTAGAGCAAATTATATTCACTGATTTTAGCGTTTGGTGTGTGCGTAGTCAGGTCTAACCAGTTAGTCAGATCTACCAGTGTTACGGCCCTATTGGGTCGCAACCGGGTTCTTCTCTGATGTTATTAGAGTTTGGGTATCCGGCCCCAGTTAGTAGTGGCTTTCAAGGGGTGTGTTCCGTAACGCAAGTTAAAAATAAAGGGGAAGGGATTCAAACGCACTGCTTTATATATATATATTTCTGCCACCACCATAACTAAATATAACACAGTCACACGGGGTTGCTATAACTACACTTATTATATACAGATATGTCTTTCCTCTGAAGACACAGGATGCTCCACGGTGCTCAAGATGAGTAGCCCTGGTTCTCTTCTTCGTGGCCCACGATGAATCCTCTGATTCTCTCGGCGAATCTACCTCGGCCACAGGCCAGCCAAATCACAGTCCCACTGGGTGCACCGTCGTGGAGGCCTTTCAACCACAAATCCAGCCTGTAGCTGGCAGGTTCCGATCAGCTCCGCTGTGTAGGCCACTCCACGATCGATACTAGGGTTGCGAGCCCTAGGCAGGAGCCTCGTGTGATCCCGCTGATCACCCTCCTCCTCTATAGCACCACAGTGGCTAGTCTCCTCCACCAGCCAGCCCTGGATGCGACGATTCCTCGACTCTGCCACGTCACAGGCAGGCTAACACTCTCAACAGTGTCCGTCCGGGGGTGACTCACAGCTTCCTCAGAGCAAACTCGTGGAGAGACTATGGCTGCCTTGGGTAGACTGATCCATCGTCCAATTATAGTAGTCCCAGGTCGACTCTGTAATCAGACACGTCATTAGTACTAGGGACACTCTAGGGCATCTCACAGGCTTAGACACAAACGTCCACCTATCCACTCCATAAATGGCGTTGTTGTCTAAGCACCACCTCACCAGAGGTCAGCAGCGGCTATGTCACGAGCTGATTAAGACGGGAAACTAGCCCCTGTAGCCGGTATATCCCATCCTCGCTAGATGGCAGCGTCCATTTGGAGGGGGTTTCGGGAGCTGACTGACAGATGACGTTGTCGTCACTGCTCCGTGCAACGACGCTGGACTCGGCTCCGTAACAACCAATCTCCGTGGTGTAGTGGTAAACACTCGCCTGGCGTTCCGCGAGCACTTTGTCATGGGTTCGTATCCTGGCCGGGGAGGTTTTACTGGGCGCAAATCCTTAACTGTAGCCTCTGTTTAACTCAACAATACAATACAACAATACAATTTTATTTAGGTAAGGTACATACATACAATAAATATTTACAAGGATTGTTTGACTTATAGGTAGAGCTAGTACATACAATGCCTAAAGCCACTATTACGCAAAGCGTTTCGGGCATGATAAACTTAAATGACAAGCTTAATACTAATTGAGCATAATGAGTAGAATGAAAACAAGATATGAAAACATAGATGAAAAAGCAGCACAAATACAATTATGTCGACAAACAGCGCTCTTTAAAGAAAAAAACAGACATTGGTTGACAATAGAAGGGTAAGGTAGGTTACAGGGAATTTATTAGGTATAGCTTCGCTTTTAACTTAAACTGGTTGAGAGAGGTACAGTCTTTAACATGGTTGGGAAGGTCATTCCACATTCTGGGCCCCTTGATTTGTAGAGCATTTCTAGTTTGATTAAGTCGTACTCTAGGAATATCAAAACTGTATTTATTTCTGGTGTGATGCTCATGGGTTCTGATACAACCTTCTATGAAGCTTTTGAGATCAGGATTGGCATTATAGTTTAGCGTTTTATATATGTATAATACACATGAGAGAATGTGCAGTGACTTAATGTCTAACATATTCAGAGATTTAAGTAGGGGTACCGAGTGATGTCTGGGGCCAGAATTGGATATTGTCCTAATAGCAGCTTTGTGTTGAGTAATTAGAGGACGTAAGTGATTTTGGGTAGTAGAGCCCCAAGCACAAATACCATAGTTGAGATATGGATAGATAAGGGAGTAATAGAGAGTCACCAGGGCAGGGCGTGGTACATAATATCTGATCTTAGAAAGAATGCCCACAGTTTTTGAAACTTTTTTGATATGTTTAGAATGTGTCCCTGGAAATTAAGCTTGTGGTCAATGAGAATGCCAAGGAATTTGCCATCTAATTTGTTACAAATTTGGGTATTGTTTATTTTGAGATTTATTTGATTAGAGGATTTATTGCCCAAACAGAATATAGAAGGTTTTGTCAATGTTAAGGGTGTGGGAACCGACCTGTGAGATTTATATTTATTTAATTTATATGAATTTATATTTACGTTAATTTGTATACTTCGATAGCAATTTGTATAATGATAAGTGGACTGTATTTCTGCAATAATCTCATAATCTCACAAATCGATCCTCTACACATTAGGGGGGTTTATTAAATTAATATATATGCAGCCAATCAAACTACAGTAATAGCTACATACATTGATGAGGTTCCTTATCTTATAGTACAGCAGGTTAGTCCACCAGGTATAACTAGGGTGTAGACACCAAATTATCCTCTTTGAGGTAGCTTCTATCACCCAGTAACTGGTGCACATAATCTTGCATCCTCGTCTTGACCTGTCAAAAGTGCGCTAGCTGTGAAGCCAGATACCTATATATGACAAGTATATCAGAGAAAACAGTACATGGAACATTAAAGACCTGGCTTAATTACCTTTAGTATGAGGCGATTTCGCGTTCTAACCGGCTAACCCTATATCCTGACATTAATGGCCATAAATGAATGATAAACGGGTTTCGGATAGACACTTAACTTGTATTTGTAGACAGCGTGTTGACAATGGTACACCTTTGGGTTCCATAACACTACGTCCAAGTAAATTTAACAGGAGCCGAATTTGCTCCCGTGTGAGCCTCTGGTCTCAATAAACAACAATGGCTGCCCTCCTCCTCACTCTGACGCCTGGCTTACATTGTCCACATTTCAGAAAGTGATAGAAGGGTCACATTTACTCTACTTTAATATTGATAATTAAGTTATTTATATAAGATGGTTTTATGATGGTAAAGTCCAAAGACTAATGTATTTAAGAATAATTCCCAGCAGAATAGCTGGTGAATTTATAATAGTATGTGGTGATGATATCCCGTTTTCTTTAGACGGAAATTCCACTACAAGTTACGTTTCTATGGGTAACTTGTTGGTAATACAGCAGCACTTATTATCTGTCTGTATATTATTAAATGGTGTCGGATTTTCCGACAAAGGGTGAGTTTGTTGGCAGTTAGCCACAGATGGACTTTATTTAGCTCAGTATTTACTGTGGCATTTAGAGCAAGGGGATCAGGACTGGAGTAAATGAGGTTGTGTCGTCAGCAAATAGAATTGGTTTGAGGTGTTGGGAGGCATTTGGAAGGTCATTAATGTAGATGAGAAAGAGGAGAGGCCAAGTATGCTGCCCTGGGGAACACCAATGTTGATGGGTAGGGTGGGAGAAATTGTATTATTCACAGAAACATATTGGAGCCTGTCAGTAAGGTAGGATTTGAGGTATTGTAGGGAGTGTCCTCTGACTCCATAATGATGTAATTTAAGAAGAAGGTTTTGGTGGTTGACAGTGTCAAAAGCTTTACGCAGGTCCACAAACAACCCAACAGGGAAACTCATTTTTATCAAGAGCTGTATGAATCGAGTTAAGCATACTAATAAGTGCATCGTTAGTGCTTTTTTTGGGTCTGAAGCCATATTGGCAAGGGCTAAGTATATTGAGTTTGGCTAGATATGAGTAAAGCTGCTTATAGATTAGTTTTTCAAAATTTTTTAACAAGTTTGGCAGGATAGATATAGGTCTGTAGTTGTTAACATCTGTGAGATTACCACATTTGTGGACAGGCGTTACTCTCGCTTTTTTTAGAATATCTGGGAAGGTTTGGAGTTCAAGTGACTTGTTGAAGAGCAAAGCAATAGCAGGGGCTAAAGATCTGGAGGCTTTTTTGTAAATTAAAGTTGGTATCTCCTCAAGGGCACCAGACTTGGTTTTAAGGGAAAGGATTATCTCATTGACGTCAGTGGAATTAATAGGCTTTAGGTACAGAGACTGTGGATAGTTACCTGAAAGATAGTCATTAATGTCTGTACCGGAAGATGGAATATCATTTGCAAGGGATGAACCTCAACAGTAAAATGTGTACTTGGTTGTAACAACGATTCTTCACGGTGGGGATCGTATTCCAGGGACCTGCCCGAAACGCTACGCGTACTAGTGGCTCTACAAGAATGTAACAACTCTTGTATATCTCAGGTGTGTGCCTCATTATGCTCTCCCGTCTGCAGGTGTTGGTGTGGAGAGCCTAGCACGAAGCCTCCACCAGAAGGGCATCACCACTGATGGCCTTTCTGTCTATACCAAGGACTCGCTTCCCCAGGAGGATGAAGATCGCCTCAAGGAGCTTGTTAACTCACTTGGCCTCGGATTTCCTTTGTGTCTAGAAGCGAGTTGAGAGCCAAAAAGTATTCACAATATGCATGTGTGATGACACATCTATGAGGTAGGTTTGGTGTGCATGTATCATGGTGACTATACATGTGTAATATTGTTGCATTGGGTGAACACAAATTACAATTTCCACAGAGGGTAGGAGGCACTGTGTCCCTCCAGCCTGGATCCTCTTGTTTATTATGGACTGCAAGATAGTTAACTACCTTCAGCTTGCTCCACACCAGTTTTAAAGTACCCACATCAGTACCACAATGAAGACCAGTCATGG
This sequence comes from Procambarus clarkii, assembly GCF_040958095.1. Taxonomy (NCBI): domain Eukaryota; kingdom Metazoa; phylum Arthropoda; class Malacostraca; order Decapoda; family Cambaridae; genus Procambarus; species Procambarus clarkii. Next base: position 28,225,321 of record NC_091195.1, read on the forward strand.
GAGTCAACTTCGTAGTGTTTACTAAGATTTTGATTGTTGCCCCGCCGGAGACGGCTAGTTTATTGTCACCCCATACCCATCCTGTGAGCGGTAGCGCAAAAAGCATTACAGAGGGCACAAAAGGTCTTTATCAGACCTCATCTTAGATATTACATAAACAATTTCATCTATCCTTCACACCTTATAGTTACAATGTTAGCTAGTTACAGAGAAAATGTTATTTCAAGAGCTATACATTTACAGTAAGTCATTATACATTAATGGAGGTCTTACCGCTCATACATAATAGTTTGACCAATGACGATAGTCATAGGGTAGCTTCTGTTTATTATTAGTCTTCACAATACACTACTTGTTTCTTCATCTCATATGTCGTTTATCTACTGGAAGCGAAATGTGGATACAGTGCAAGGATTTCAGGTAATTTATCCATGGTAATAAGATAGGTTGCCATATCATATAGAGTGAGCTTAGATTTATCTCTAAATGACTCAATTTTACTACAATCCAAGATATTAGTCTCCGTGGTGTAGTGGTAAGACACTCGCCTGGCGTTCCACGAGCGCTTTGTCATGGGTTCGTATCCTGGCCGGGAGGATTTATTGGGCGCAAATCCTTAACTGTAGCCTCTGTTTAACTCACAGTTAAAATGTGTACATGGTTGTAAAACGATTCTTCGCGGCGGGGATCGTTATTCCAGGGACCTGCCCGAAACGCTACGCGTACTAGTGGCTCTACAAGAATGTAACAACTCTTGTATATATCTAAAAAAAAAAGTGTTCGAGTGTATGTCCCTGTCTTTGTTCACACACTTTACACTTTACTTCATCTAGATCCCTATACAAGCCGAACTGCCAGAGATACTTGTAGCCAAGTCTTATACGAGCTGTGGACAACATCTGTTAGTCTACTGACTTTGTTACTTGCTCCATACACATGTTTTACTTCACACATTTCATTGTGATGAAATTACTAGTTCCAGTTTGTACAGTTCTACTTTCTTCAAATCCATCCAGTAGTTCTTGTCTAATGACACTTTTAAGGGACCTATTTGATAACTTAAGATTCCGTTCAATGCTGTCTTTATTTACTGCAGCCTTAGCAAGGGCGTCAACTTTGTCATATTCCTGCAGGCCAATGTGAGAAGGAATCCAAAACATTTTTATATATACCCTCTTGCTCAGTATTCTTATATATCTACGTCTAGCTTCCAGACAAGCATGTTATTACTTGATTGCAAACTGTTTATTGCTCGTAGTGAGGAAAGGGAATCGGAAATAATTAAACTGTCTACTTCAGTATTGTCAATAATTTCGAGTGCTACCAGTATTGCTACCAACTCGGCTTGCATTGTGGATGTCCAGTTTACAAATTCGTATATTCCTTTGAATTGTGCTTGCCATCGGGCTGATGAGCAATAACAGCACTTCCTGCCCTCCCTGTAGCTGTATTGAGTGATCCGTCAGTGTATATGGTCTGTGCAATGTTGTTTTCAAGCTTGTATACTGTGAATGTGTTCTATGGTGTTTAATTTAGCAGCAAGCTGAGCATGAGGGTTGTTTGTTGATTAGTTTTTTGGTGGTGTATGCATGGGTCAGGATGTCAAAAGGTACTATCTGCCAGGGTGGAAGGAAGTGCTGTACACTTTCATCTGTATATACATCGTGCAGTCCCATCATTTTAAGAAATAACCATCATCATGGCGTGCCATTTCACCAACCTCTAGAGTAGTCACGTGGATCTCTCTGCAGGTTCAACAGACCTTGACGTCACGTGTGTGCACTCCTGGTCGACGTTGGCTTACTACTCCTGGTCGACGTGGCTTGCTACTCCTGTGTGGTTGGAAAACTTATTAATGCTCTCATGATCATTACATCAAATAGGACATCAATCAGAGAATAATATCCTTACTATTTGATTTCCAGGGAACTCAAAAGGAGAGACTTCCGGCGAGCGACTGCCACAGTACACAATCCAAGACCTTTTCAGAGTGCTGTTTAAGACCGAGACGTATCAACCATGTTGAGCTAATTCCCGATACACAAATGGCACCTTTATAGCTGCCTAGGAAAAGTAATTATTTTATTCGTCCTTAGACCTATTACTTTTGGATATAGGGAATTGTGAACTCCACCGATATGTAAACTGAAAATTGTCCTTTTCGCCGTGCCAGCATCAAGGTTTGTATGAGAAGGAGACCCGCGCTGTGTGTTCTGCATATATCCTGTTTGATCCATTCTCATGGGATGTTTAGTTCCCTTCGTATCGGCCCTGCCGAAGTGGGTGCGTACAATGTTGGTATTATCACTCTATCATGTTGTTACATTTGTTATTTGTATGAATTACTGATTGTCATTCTGTTAATGCCAGTTTCCTTTCTGCATTCCTGAGAATCCTGTCCGGATATCTTCGCTTAGAAAAGAAACTCGAGAGATCATTTACACCTTTCTCACGGTCTGTTACCCTCACTCGCTGTTCTTTTTAACCTTATTGCCAGTGAGTACAGTAAGGAGTGTGTGAATGATGGTGAGTGGCATAAATGTACCTTACCTTGAGGTTACCTTGAGGTGCTTCCGGGGCTTAGCGTCGCTTGGAACTTTTATATGGATCCCCATCCGCACCCCCATTGTTGTTATCCTAGATACACATATGTGTTTAAGAAGGCCAGCTCCATTTCACTGCTTTCTAATGTAAAATTAAAATTCCATGAACTCCATTAAAACAGGTCAAAAAAATTCTGAAGGTCTTGTTCACCTCCCTCGCTGTCATGCCAAAAACGTTATTGCTGTATCTGCAGTAGATACAGTGGTTGTGGGGTAGTAGAGGGGTTGTGGGGGCGTGCTGTTCTCTGAGCTCTTCCAACACGTACTCTCTGTACGCAAGTTTCCACCACTGAGATGCTGGTGCTTCCGTCTACTGCTGTGCTTGTGATTTGCCTGTAAGCCCTCCCACTGAAATGTAGCAACGTGTCTCTCATTATGTGTAATATACATTCTTCTAGCAGGGCTCTGGGTGGTGGTCTCCTGTCTGATGCCTCCTGCAGTTCTACTTGGATTTGTCCCTTGAGTGTCGAAAAAGGTCGCAATCTACCGTGCCTCTCTGGGGAATGCTGGGGTACAAGGACACCCTGTCCAGAGGATGAAGGTCTGCCCCTAATGGAATAGGTTCCCTGTGGTTTTGTGATCTGGCCAGAAAGTCCATAACATCCTTCAGGCGTTCCAGCAAGAGACCCAAAAGGTCGCGAAGAGTGCCATGTGTATCAGATCTACGGGCCACGTTGACGCCCCACAGCCACTCAGTATGGACCTTCCTGACCATGTGTGCATCTGGATTTAATGATTTATGTATTTTTGGCAGGACGTATGGTGGCGGTATTGCGTGTGAAAATGTTATGAATGCATCCCTGGCCGCTGCTGTGAGGAGTCCCTCTGTACCGTTTGTGTTGGAGTATACTGTCAGTACCGAGTTCCGACTTCTTTCCTTGTGCGTTTCCCACTGCCTCTCCTAGAATTGTATCAGATGGTTTGTGGGAGCATCTAGTTGGCGGAGGCCTTCCCGCCTGTAGTTCTCCGTTCCCCATACTGCCATTGTCGCCCCTTTGTCGGTTACTTTAATCACTATGTCCGTCCTATTGTTTAGTTCCATAAGGGCATCCCACTCTATCTTTGTAGGATTTTGCCCGACTACAGAGCAGGGTTTCTCCCCAACCTCTCCTCTTAAAAAAACGTCGCTTTTGGCCGTTTGCCCGTATGGCCAAAAGTGGACGTAATTTGAAAATGAAAAAAAATTAAAATAAATTTGAGATTTTTTTTTCAACACCAGTAAGATAAGGGTCCTCTGATAGGTTAGGTGGGCAGGAAATTCGCATAAGTTTCAATACATTATGAAAAACGTTAATTGAAAGTTTCCTCTCCTAACCTTTTCGAGTAAGCCGGACGACTCAAACAGTAACCAGGACAGTATGTCACTTTCGTGAGCTGATTTCATTTCAAATGACGTCCACTTTTGGTCATAGCGCGCATACGAGCCAAAAGTGTTATTTTTAAGAGGACGGGTTGTTCTCCCAGGCCAATTTTGAGTTTGTGTAGCTGTTTGTGTAGTTCCGTGTGCTAGACTGTCCTCATGTACACCTTGCTCATCTATGCCTCTTGAAGCTGCAGTATAGTATAATTATTGTTATGGTCACACACCTGTAAACATCTTATACGTACCAACACACTTGGTCCACAGAGGGACACAAAGTCACTGTACAATATATACGAATTTACTAGAAATAAATATTTATATTTATTTACAAGGTTTTCATAACCTGTTTTCTATACATTGGGGAAGTAGTATCAGTGACCAGGCTACGCAGTGACCAGGCTACGCAGTGACCAGGCTACTCAGTGACCAGGCTACGCAGTGACCAGGCGACGCAGTGACCAGGCTACGCAGTGACCAGGCTACGCAGTGACCAGGCTACGCAGTGACCAGGCTATGCAGTGACCAGGCTACGCAGTGACCAGGCTACGCAGTGACCAGGCTACGCAGTGACCAGGCTACTTAGTGACCAGGCTACTCAGTGACCAGGCTACGCAGTGACCAGGCTACGCAGTGACCAGGCTACTCAGTGACCAGGCTACGCAGTGACCAGGCTACGCAGTGACCAGGCTACGCAGTGACCAGGCTACGCAGTGACCAGGCTACGCAGTGACCAGGCTACTCAGTGACCAGGCTATGCAGTGACCAGGCTACTCAGTGACCAGGCTACGCAGTGACCAGGCTACTCA
>NC_091195.1:28613092-28645592 GCF_040958095.1 Procambarus clarkii
CGAACTGGGTTCCCACTTTTCATCTGTTAGCTCTGGTTCTCATCTTCCTCAATCCTTCCTTCTTCGTAAGCCTATTCTTGAATCACAACCTTTAGATTTCTGTACCTATCTCAGCCTTCCCTCTAACGATCCCTTCTCTCTCTGAGCTTCAGTCTGCCCTGGCCCTCTGTGGTTCTACGGCAGGGGCTCCGATGGCATTTATTATGAGATGCTTCGCCATCTCCCTCCGTGCATGTCTCAGTATTTACCGAGTCTGTATAATTGGGTCTGAGAGTCGTCGTCAGTCCCTGAGGACTGGCTCAATGCTGTTGTCCTCCCTGTTCGGAAACCAGGGTGTCTCAGGTCATCCCCCAAGGACTTCCGCCCTATTGCCCTCACGTGTTGTGTTTGCAAGCTCTTTGAACGTATGGTTAACATTCGTTTGATGTGGTTCTTAGAACACTATCACCACTTCTCCCCTTCTCAATTTGGTTTTCGCAAGTGCCGCAGCACAACGGATGTCCTGGTGAACTTGGAGGTCTATATTCGTACTGCTTTTGCTGCGAAGACCTCCGTTGTTGCCGTCCTTTTTGACCTGGAAAAGGCTTACGACACCACTTGGCGATATCATATTCTGTCCCAACGTCATTCTTTTGGCCTTCGTGGAAATCTCCCTCTCTTTCTCCAGAGTTTCCTCTCTCTCGTCGTTCCTTTCGTGTGCGGCTTGGTACCACTCTCTCTGCCCATTTTAGGTAGTATGAGGGAGTACCCCAAGGTAGTGTTCTGAGCACTACTCTTTTTCTAGTGGCCCTCAATGGTCTTCTTTCCTCTCTTCCTTCTGGCATCTTCTCCACTCTCTATGTCGACGATCTTACCCTTTGCTGTCGGGGTGATGATTCGCCTTTCCTTCAACTGCGGCTTCAACTTTCAATTGATGCCGTGTCGTCTTGGGCCACCAATCATGGCTTCAAGCTCTCTACGTCTAAGACTTGTGCCATGACTTTTACTCAGAAGCATGTCGTTCTTCGTCCCTCTTTATCGCTTTATGGTCATTCCCTTGTATACAGGGATTCCGCTAAGCTTTTGGGGTTAATCTTTGACACTCGTTTGTCTTGGTCGCCCCATGTCTCTTACCTCCGAGATGAATGCTCTAAGGCCCTTAACCTCCTTAAGGTTTTGTCCCATACTTCTTAGGGGGGCAGATAGGTGCATACTCCTCTCTTTACATTCCTCTCTCGTCCTGTCTAAACTCGATTATGGTTGCTCTGTTTATTCATCTGCTTCTCCTTCTGCTCTTCGCCGTCTTGATGCTTTGCACCATACTGGGTTGTGCCTCAGCTCTGGTGCCTTTCGTTCGACTCACGCCCTCAGCTTGTATGTTGACACTGGCTTCCTGTCTTTCCAGAATCGCCATGATTGCTACTGTCCTCGCTATCTTGTGTGGTCCTTGCAACATCCTTCCTCTCGCCTCTGTCGTGCTTTAACTTCTACTCCTCCTGCGGTTCCTGTTCCTCTTCACCGCCCCTCTTTCTGTTCGGCTATCTCACTTACAGGGTTCTCTTTTAGTTCGTATTTCTCATGTTTCTCCTCGTATTGTTCCTTCCTTGCCCCTGTGGAGAGTCCCCCTTCCAAGGTTTTGTACATCCTTGACCCGCATGACTAAAGCTTTTACCCCTCCTACGGTTCTAAAACGCCTTTTCCTCGAGCACTTTTCTTCACACTCCTGCTCTGTTTCCATCTTCACCGATGGGTCTAAGTCTGGGAACGGTGTAGGCTACTCTGTTGTTTTTCCTAACTGCACTTATATGTGTCGCCTCCCTTCGGAGGCTAGCATTTTCACAGCAGAACTATGTTATTCTCTATGCTCTCCGTCTCCTGCTTTCTCATTGTCAATCCTCCTTTGTGGTTGTAGTTGACTCTCGTAGTGCCCTCATGGCTCTAGGGTCCTTTAATCCTGTCCATCCGGTGGTTGTCGAGATTCAACATAGGCTGTTTCTTATCTCTAGTATATTTAAATCAGTAGAGTTTTGCTGGGTTCCGAGCCATATTGGTGTTTCTTTAAATGAGTGTGCGGATGCTGCTGCTAGAGTAGCTATCCACTCTTGTCCCATCTCCCATAAAGGTATTCCTTATTCCAACTTTTACCCAGTTATTCATTCCTCCATCCTTGCCCGTTGGCAGGGTTGTTGGTCTTCTGTAGTTGGTAACAATCTGCGTACTCTCAAACATAGTGTGTCCCCGTGGCCTTCCTCCTGCCACCGTAAACGGCTGTGGGAAACGGCTCTGGTAAGGTTGCTTATGGCCAACTCGCTTTACTCACAGTCACTTAATGGGACGTCGCCCTGCTCTTTATTGTCTAAATTGCATTCTCTCTCCTACAGTCGTGCATATCCTTGTTGAATGTCCTGACTTCCAGACCGAGCGTGAGTGTTGCTTTCCAACCGCCCCTCGCGGTCACTTGTCCTTCGATAGAATTCTTGGCGACTCGGATACCTTTGATATCATTCGCCATATGCGTTTCTGTTCTCGTATTGGCACCCTTGGTGATATTTAGCGCCCTCTGATTATTCCGCACATTTGGTGGTGCTACATAGCCTTCCCGGTTTGGTGCCTTCTTTTGATAATTACTTACTTCTGGAGACATTTATGTATCAACACATCAAGCAGGCCAAAAGAATGAGGGAAGGGGATGTTCCGTCAATACTATATCTAATATTCGCCAGGAAAGGAGAGATATTTCACTTCCATTACCTCCGTCTCTTGGGAAAGAGTCATCATGTCCTGTTGGAAATTAATTATGCTTTTCGTTATAATCTAGAAGAGAATACGGATATTGAAACAGTTGATGAACTCGTTTTCAAGAAGGGACACTATGAAGAACTTTGAATTTTGTTTACGAGTTTAATAGGACACGCTTATTGCTACGCCCGGAAGTAAATGCGATGTATGCCAGATTTTGTGAAATATACACTGAAGGAACACAAACATTCATACCAAAACAGAGAAGCAGGAACAAGAAACAGGATTGATTCAACAGAAATTGTGAGAGGATCAGACAAGAAAATGGGTTCAATATTGGAACAGGCCAAACACAGACCCCTACAGGACAGATACAAACACAGACCCCTACAGGACGCACACAGACCCCTACAGGACACACAAACACAGACCCCTGCAGGACACACACAAACACAGACCCCTGCACGACACACACAGACCCCTGCAGGACACACACAGACCCCTGCAGGACACACACAAACACAGACCCCTGCAGGACACACACAGACCCCTGCAGGACACACAAACACAGACCCCTACAGGACACACACAAACACAGACCCCTGCAGGACACACACAGGCCCCTGCAGGACACACACAAACACAGACCCCTACAGGACACACACAAACACAGACCCCTACAGGACACACAAACACAGACCCCTACAGGACACACACAAACACAGACCCCTGCAGGACACACACAGGCCCCTGCAGGACACACACAAACACAGACCCCTACAGGACACACACAAACACAGACCCCTACAGGACACACACAAACACAGACCCCTACAGGACACACACAAACAAAGACCCCTACAGGACACACACAAACACAGACCCCTACAGGACACACACACAGACACAGACCCCTACAGGACACACACACAGACACAGACCCCTACAGGACACACACACAGACCCCTACAGGACACACACACACACACAGACCCCTACAGGACACACACACAGACACAGACCCCTACAGGACACACACACACACACAGACCCCTACAGGACACACACACAAACACAGACCCCTGCAGGACACACACAAACACAGACCCCTACAGGACACAGACACAGACCCCTACAGGACACACACAAACACAGACCCCTGCAGGACACACACAAACACAGACCCCTACAGCACACACATACACACAGACCCCTGCAGGACACACACAAACACAGACCCCTGCAGGACAGACACAAACACAGACCCCTACAGGACACACACAAACACAGACCCCTGCAGGACACACACACACTCAGACCCCTACAGGACACACACACACTCAGACCCCTACAGGACACACACAAACACAGACCCCTGCAGGACACACACGGGGCATTCATGTTATCTTGAGATGATTTCGGGGCTTTCATGTTATCTTGAGATGATTTCGGGGCTTTAGTGTCCCCGCGGCCCGGTCCTCGACCAGGCCTCCACCCCCCAGGAAGCAGCCTGTGACAGCTGACTAACACCCAGGTACCTATTTTACTGCTAGGTAACAGGGGCATAGGATGAAAGAAACTCTGCCCATTGTTTCTCGCCGGCGCCCGGGATCGAACCTGGGACCACAGGATCACAAGTCCAGTGTGCTGTCCGCTCGGCCGACCGACTCCCTAACACTGAACATGCTGAATTCTCCTTAAGCAAATCTTGTAAGAGGATTGACAGTGCCACCATCTTCCACTGTTGTCCGAGTAACAACATTATAAACTATTGTTCCTTACAATGTCCTCATTGTATTTTTATGAGTAAGATGTAGGTGCTCTCTTCTGGTTAATTCTATTTACTGCCTTACTGCATAAGTGTCACAAAGTTTTAAGATATGTAATGTATGTGGGACAACGCCTTGGGAACACTTCCTTTCACCTAATGCCTCTGTTTACCTGGCAGACAATAGGTACCTGAGAGTCTGGCAAGTGTGGAGGGTTGCGTCCTGCAGCCCGTTCCTGCACCCGCTTTTAGACAATATTGGCCCATCTAACAAGTGCACATGTGACACACCAACTGATTGTGAATACTTTAGTTTACCCCGAAAAGCTCCACAGAAAACCCCGACCCCACTTAACCTTCCCAGCATGCTAAGATACACAAACAAACCCCTACTGTGTACACACACACACACACACACACACACACAGACCCCTGCAGGACACACACACACACAGACCCCTGCAGGACACACACACACACAGACCCCTGCAGGACACACACACACAGACCCCTACAGGACACACACAAACACAGACCCCTGCAGGACAGACACACAAACACAGACCCCTACAGGACACACACACACACAGACCCTTACTGTGTACACACACACACACAGACCCCTGCAGGACACACACACACAGACCCCTGCAGGACACACACACACAGACCCCTGCAAAACACACAAACACAGGCCCCTGCAGGACACACACAAACACAGGCCCCTACAGGACACACACAAACACAGACCCCTGCAGGACACACACACACACAGACCCCTACAGGACACACACAAACACAGACCCCTGCAGGACAGACACACACACAGACCCCTACAGGACACACACAAACACAGACTCCTGCAGGACAGACACACGCACAGACCCCTACAGGACACACACAAACACAGACCCCTGCAGGACAGACCCACACAGACCCCTACAGGACACACACAAACACAGACCCCTACAGGACAGACACACGCACAGACCCCTGCAGGACACACACACACACAGACCCCTACTGTGTACACACACACACACAGACCCCTGCAGGACACACACACACACAGACCCCTGCAGGACACACACACACAGACCCATACAGGACACACACAAACACAGACCCCTGCAGGACAGACACACAAACACAGACCCCTACAGGACACACACACACACAGACCCCTACTGTGTACACACACACACACAGACCCCTGCAGGACACACACACACAGACCCCTACAGGACACACACAAACACAGACCCCTGCAGGACACACACACACACACACAGATCCCTACAGGACACACACAAACACAGACCCCTGCAGGACACACACACAAACACAGACCCCTACAGGATACACACAAACACAGACCCCTACAGGACACACACAAACACAGACCCCTACAGGACACACACAGACCCCTACAGGACATACACAGACCCCTGCAGGACACACACAAACACAGACCCCTGCAGGACACACACAAACACAGACCCCTACAGGACACACAAACACAGACCCCTACAGGACACACACACACAGACCCCTACAGGACACACACACCAACACAGACCCCTACAGGACAGACACAAACACAGACCCCTACAGGACACACATACAAACACAGACCCCTACAGGACACACACACAAACACAGACCCCTACAGGACACACACACAAACACAGACCCCTGCAGGACAGACACAAACACAGACCCCTACAGGACACACACACAAACACAGACCCCTACAGGACACACACAAACACAGACCTCTACAGGACACACACACACACACACAGACCTCTACAGGACACACACAAACACAGACCCCTACAGGACACACACAAACACAGGCCCCTGCAGGACACACACAAACACAGACCCCTACAGGAAAAACACAAACCCCTACAGGACAGACACAAACACAGACCCCTACAGGACACACACACAAACACAGACCCCTACAGGACACACACAAACACAGACCCGTACAGGACATACACAAACACAGACCCCTACAGGACACACACACAAACACAGACCCCTACAGGACACACACACACTCAGACCCCTACAGGACACACACAAACACAGACCCCTGCAGGACACACACGCAAACACAGACCCGTACAGGACAGACACAAACACAGACCCCTACAGGACACACACACAAACACAGACCCGTACAGGACAGACACAAACACAGACCCCTACAGGACACACACACAAACACAGACCCCTACAGGACACACACAAACACAGACCCCTGCAGGACACACACGGGGCTTTCATGTTATCTTGAGATGATTTCGGGGCTTTAGTGTCCCCGCGGCCCGGTCCTCGACCAGGCCTCCACCCCCCAGGAAGCAGCCTGTGACAGCTGACTAACACCCAGGTACCTATTTTACTGCTAGGTAACAGGGGCATAGGATGAAAGAAACTCTGCCCATTGTTTCTCGCCGGCGCCCGGGATCGAACCTGGGACCACAGGATCACAAGTCCAGTGTGCTGTCCGCTCGGCCGACCGACTCCCTAAAACTGAACATGCTGAATTCTCCTTAAGCAAAGCTTGTAAGAGGACTGACAGTGCCACCATCTTCCACTGTTGTCCGAGTAACAACATTATAAACTGTATTGTTCCTTACAATGTCCTCATTGTATTTTTATAAGTAAGATGTAGGTGCTCTCTTCTGGTTAATTCTATTTACTGCCTTACTGCATAAGTGTCACAAAGTTTTAAGATATGTAATGTATGTGGGACAACGCCTTGGGAACACTTCCTTTCACCTAATGCCTCTGTTTACCTGGCAGACAATAGGTACCTGAGAGTCTGGCAAGTGTGGAGGGTTGCGTCCTGCAACCCGTTCCTGCACCCGCTTTTAGACAATATTGGCCCATCTAACAAGTGCACATGTGACACACCAACTGATTGTGAATACTTTAGTTTACCCCGAAAAGCTCCACAGAAAACCCCGACCTTGTCATGTTCACAGAAAATGGTACCATCCGTTTTCTATGTGCGGCGGAGCAGACGCCAGAGAAGGTAAACAGAAGCGTACAGGATACCACCTTGGAAGCAGCTAGTCATGTAATTGTTTATATACGTATTAAAGTCAGTAACCAAGCAATGGCTTTACATCAACCCTACAACCAAGACTTCCTCAGTAACACACAAACACCACAGACCCTACCCAACCTTCCCAGCAGGCTAAGATAAACAAACAAACCCCTACTGTGTACACACAGACACAGACCCCTACAGGACACACACACAAATACTTTTATGACTTAGACAATTTGCAAGAGTCATTCAGACAATTCAACAAAAGGTTACAATCTTGGTGCAGTACAAGCGATTGGGCACTATTCCTAGCCCCCGTCCCATCCCTCATCCTGACCCGTTCCCAGTGCTATACAGTCGTAATGCGTTGGCGTTTTCCCCTCATAAATAGAAAATAAAATTCATTAATATCTTAAAATGGATGAATGCGTCTGTGGGGTCGACCGCTGGATGGAATGGCTGGATGGAGTCGAGGTCGGGTTGGGATACAACGACGTTGGTCATTAGCCAATGGGAGCTGCCGGTGAGGCGTGACGTCACGTGTCATTAGCCAATGGGAGGTGCCGGTGAGGCGTGACGTCACGTGTCATTAGCCAATGGGAGGTGCCGGTGAGGCGTGACGTCACGTGTCATTACCTTGAGGCAGTCAGTCGCCGTCCTGGAAGCGAAGGGGAAGCACGCGTCGCAGCCGCTGTGACCTCGACGTCAGCCACTAGTTGACCTCGGCGTCAGCCACTAGTTGACCTCGACGTCAGCCACTAGTTGACCTCGGCGTCAGCCACTAGTTGACCTCGGCGTCAGCCACTAGTTGACCTCGGCGTCAGCCACTAGTTGACCTCGGCGTCAGCCACTAGTTGACCTCGGCGTCAGCCACTAGTTGACCTCGGCGTCAGCCACTAGTTGACCTCGGCGTCAGCCACTAGTTGACCTCGGCGTCAGCCACTAGTTGACCTCGGCGTCAGCCACTAGTTGACCTCGGCGTCAGCCACTAGTTGACCTCGGCGTCAGCCACTAGTACACGTGTGTGACGGCTCCAGACGCCTTAGAAGTGAGGTAAGATAATCTGTTACCTCAGTCACAGAGCACCAGGAAGAAGGGCGAGTTGTCTCTCTTTGGGCGGGCTTTGGTCTGGGTTCGTATCCCGGCCGGGGAGGATTGACTGGGCGCCAGTCCTTAACTGTAGCCTCTGCTCGCCCAGCAGTGAATGGGTACCTGGTTGTAAAACGATTTGGCGGGTTGTAATCCGGGGAACATTAGGATTAATGACCTGCCCGAAACGCTATGTGTGTTGGTGGCTGTACAAGAATGTAACAACTATATATATATATATATATATATATATATATATATATATATATATATATATATATATATATATATGTCGTACCTAGTAGCCAGAACGCACTTCTCAGCCTACTATGCAAGGCCCAATTTGCCTAATAAGCCAAGTTTTCATGAATTAATGTTTTTTCCGACTACCTAACCTACCTAACCTAACCTAACTTTTTCGGCTACCTAACCTAACCTATAAAGATAGGTTAGGTTAGGTAGGGTTGGTTAGGTTCGGTCATATATCTACGTTAATTTTAACTCCAATGAAAAAAAATTGACCTCATACATAATGAAATTGGTAGCTTTATCATTTCATAAGAAAAAAATTAGAGAAAATATATTAATTCAGGAAAACTTGGCTTATTAGGCAAATCGGGCCTTGCATACTAGGCCGAGTACGACGCTCTGTATATACATATATATATAATATATATATATATATATATATATATTATATATATATATGTGTGTATATATATATATATGTGTGTATATATATATATATATATATATATATATATATATATATATATATATATATATATATATATATATATATATATACAAAACCCAAGATGCAAGAAGATTACAAATTCTTGAGGCAATTCACATAAGAATAGAGCGACCTACCATGAACACCCAAATCACGGAACTCTTTACTCTACCCACCATGAGAGTAAGGACAAGACAAGAACATATCGATGCCAACACAGAAGACAATGTCCAACATAATAGGCCAATTACACTGGATTAAACTTTGTGTTTAGATAGGAGCTGCCTCGTATGGGCCAATAAGCCTTCTGCAGCCTCTATGTTTCACCTCACATTTATCCCTTATGTATCCCCCCATGTTTTCACCTTTATTGTGTATATATATATATATATATATATATATATATATATATATATATATATATATATATATATATATATATATATATATATATATATCACCATCTCCAGCCTCAACCACCATCCACACAAGCCTACAACAATCCAGCTGGGATGGCCCCATTGTAGACCAAGTTGCTGCAGAGTGCCTGGGTGCTGCAACAACACAACACGACATTGCTCGCCTCACAGCAGTAGCAGCACCACATGCAGGGGATTTCCTGTTAGCAACCCCAATGTCGGCAACTGGCACGCGTCTCACACCACACACCCTCCGAATTGCTGTGGCCCTCCGCCTTGCTGCCCCAATCCACACCAGATATAGGTGTACTTGCGGCGAGGTGGTGGCTGACAGGTACGGCCACCATGGCCTACTCTGCCAAAGCACAGGGGGATGGCACTCGAGGCACAGTGAAGTTAACGACATCATCAAGAGGAGCCTCACCACAGCTGGATGCCCAGCTGAAAGAGAGCCCCGTTACCTAACGCCCCGTAACTCTGATGCTCTTATTGGTAGCCCGGATGGTATCACAGTGAACCCCTGGAAGAATGGCAAGCAGTTGGTATGGGACTACACGTGCGTATCAACCCTGGCTAACACCTACATTGACCTCAGTGTTGCACAACCAGGTGGCGCTGCCACCCACAGGGAAGCAGCCAAATCCCGTAAGTACAGAGAACTGGATCACCACTACAGTTTTGTCCCCATTGCTTCTGAGACACTCGGCGCCTGGGGTAAGAGTGCCACCAGTTTTTTTGAAGGAACTGGGTTCTAGGCTCATTGAAACAACAAGGGACCCTAGAGCTGCCAGCTTTCTTTTCCAGCGCCTCAGCGTGGCGATACAGAGGGGCAATGCGCACGGCATCCAGGGTTCCTGCCCGCCATCTGAGGAGCTGGAGGAACTCGACAATTTATGATAACCATCTTGGTACCCTATATGTAACTCCTTTTTTGTAACACATTTTAAATAAAACAAATATATATGTGTATATACAAAAGAATGGGGGTGGTAGGAGAAGATAATATTAGTGTTCAGTGAGAATCCACAAGGTCTTCTCTGAATACTCCTTATTTTCTTCTACGAGGTTATGGGTCTCCACATTTGCACCAGAGGGGGTACCCTCACAACTTAAAAAAAAAAAAATTATATTATATATATATATATATATATATATATATATGTATATGTATGTATCTGAAAACTCACACCCCAGAAGTGACTCGAACCCATACTCCCAGAAGCAACGCAACTGGTATGTACAAGACGCCTTAATCCACTTGACCATCACGACCGGACATAATGAGGTGATAGCCGAGGCTATATGAACCACCCCACCGCCGGCACTCGGATAGTTATCTTGGGCATAGCATTTTACCAAATCACCTCATTCTTTGGGGCACACGTGAGGAACACAAATGCGAACAAGCCTGAAAAAGCCTTTTTCAGGCTTGTTCGCATTTGTGTTCCTCACGTGTGCCCCAAAGAATGAGGTGATTTGGTAAAATGCTATGCCCAAGATAACTATCCGAGTGCCGGCGGTGGGGTGGTTCATATAGCCTCGGCTATCACCTCATTATGTCCGGTCGTGATGGTCAAGTGGATTAAGGCGTCTTGTACATACCAGTTGCGTTGCTTCTGGGAGTATGGGTTCGAGTCACTTCTGGGGTGTGAGTTTTCAGTTGCATATGTCCTGGGGACCATTCAGGCTTGTTCGCATATGTATGTATATGTATGTATACACACACATATGGGGGTATATAGCCCAGGTTAAGGACTACAGCTTCTCTTGAGATTAAAGGAGATTTTGGTGAGTCTTCCTGTGAAATTATGTCCTAAAGCAAGAAGGACTCTTGCTCTAGTCTGACGGGACTTTGCAGGGTGATGTGATTGCATGGGGAATGTCATAGGTTGTTGCAACCCGTTCTCGCAAATTTAATAAGTCAATATTGACTTATTAGTTGCGTGCACAGGTGACATACTAAACATAATAGTTTCCCTTGAAAAGTTTCATAGAAAACACCGACCTTACCTAACCTACTTAGTATGTTAAAATAAGCATCTTATAGCTTCGTAATTACAATTGTTACTTAACCTATTATAGGTATAGGTTAGGTAATAATTGTAATTACGAAGCAATAAGATGCTTAACATACTAAGGAGGTTAGGTAAGGTCGGTGTTTTCTATGAAGCTTTTCAAGGGAAACTATTATGTTTAGTATGTCACCTATGCACATATTTAATAAGTCAATATTGACTTATTAAATTTTAAAAATTGGGGTCCCAATCCCAGCCACTCGTATGCAGTAAGAAATATGTAATAATAATAATAATAATAATTTTTATTTAGGTAAGGTACATACATAAAGAGATTTTACACATTTTGTTGGCTTTATAGATAGAGCTAGTACATACAATGCCTAAAGCCACTATTACTATGTGGGTTCTATGTCCCACTATGTGGGTAGAACCCACTATGTGGGTTCTATTGTCCACAATGTCAGAACATTTTACGGCTGTTATTGGCAGTGAATCATTGTCGATAATTGTGAATGTTACTGAGCATAAATTGCTCACTGGGAGAGATATGGGGAAGGAGGAAAAAAGAGAAAATGGGAGGAAGAGAGAAAACGGAAATACGGTAGAAAACAACCGGGTCACGGAGAGAATCCTCAGGTAGGGAATCATTCGTCATCTTTCCGTACACAATCTGGTACAATCAATACACCATGGGTTTGTTAAAAACACATCCTGCCCTACTAACTTGGGTTTGTTAAAAACACATCCTGCCCTACTAACTTGGGTTTGTTAAAAACACATCCTGCCCTACTAACTTGGGTTTGTTAAAAACACATCCTGCCCTACTAACCTGCTCACATTTTTGGAAACGGTCACCAGTTACACAGACAAAGACCTTTCGGTGGATATTGTAGTCTCCGTGGTGTAGTGGTAAGACACTCGCCTGGCGTTCCGCGAGCGCTATGTCATGGGTTCGTATCCTGGCCGGGGAGGATTTACTGGGCGCAATTCCTTAACTGTAGCCTCTGTTTAACGCAACAGTAAAATGTGTACTTGGTTGTAACAACGATTCTTCGCGGCGGGGGATCGTATTCCAGGGACCATAGGATTAAGGACTTGCCCGAAACGCTACGCGTACTAGTGGCTCTACAAGAATGTAACAACTCTTCTATATATCTCAAAAAAAAAAAAAAAAAAAAAAAAGAATGATAAAATCCGTAGGAGCCATGATGGGGGATTCGAATCTATGCACTGGGTATTCCTAGGCACGTGTCCCCGACAACTAACCACGACATCGTCAAAAGAATTGTAACCTGGGGTTCTACTGAACCCACGAGGGTTCCTGAGGCTTTCACTGATGTTGAACCAGGCTGTCACACAATCCCCCCCCCCCCATGCCCTCTGGCTCTGTCGTCCAGGAATATTCTACGTCGTTGATACTTGACGATAGTGGGATTACTCTCTGAGTAGAGATCAGAGTAGAGTAGAGTAGATGAGTAGAGTTATCATCTCTGAGTAGAGATGATAACATTAGAAACCACTAATCATCAAATTTTAAGATGACAAGACCTCCACATGTACTCCACAAAAGGGTCAGAAGACTGGCAAATGCTTTTTAATATAATAACATTACCTTACAGCAGATTGTCGAAGAAAAGGACTTTAGAGTCAAAATCCACCACTTAGAGAACGTTGCACAGGAGGTAGAAGAGCTAACCAAACCATGGGGAATAATAAAGTGTACTTTTGACTTTATTTATTTATTTATTTATGCATATACAAGAATGTACATAAGGAATGCGAGGATACAAATATGGTAATTACAGTCTTGTAAAGCCACTAGCACGCGCAGCGTTTCGGGCAGAAACGGGCAGAAACAGAAACGTTTCGGGCAGAAACTCCCTTTAAGGAAAGGAAGGTAGTGATTCAACTGTATAATTCCTGGTGCGGCCCCACTTAGATTACTGTACCCAAGCATGTAGACCTCGTCTTCAGAAGGTCATAGCTGCTCTGGAGAAGGTGCAACACCCGGCAACAAAAATCCTCCCAGAGCTAAGTCAACTCACATCAGGAACGGTTGAGGGCCACAGGGCTGACAACACTACAAACCAGGCGTGACAGGGCGGATCTTATTGAAACTTTTGATATACTGAACAATTTGGAGGATGTTGATCTTGGCTATGTCTTCAAGAGGTCAGATGGAACACTAACAAGGAGTAGGAGCCTCTGGGTCACTCCATGCTGCATCACCCTGCCAGGTGAGGCAGCAGGGAGGAGTGACCCTGCCAGGTGAGGCAGCAGGGAGGAGTGACCCTGCCAGGTGAGGCAGCAGGGAGGAGTGACCCTGCCAGGTGAGGCAGCAGGGAGGAGTGACCCTGCCAGGTGAGGCAGCAGGGAGGAGTGACCCTGCCAGGTGAGGCAGCAGGGAGGAGTGACCCTGCCAGGTGAGGCAGCAGGGAGGAGTGACCCTGCCAGGTGAGGCAGCAGGGAGGAGTGACCCTGCCAGGTGAGGCAGCAGGGAGGAGTGACCCTGCCAGGTGAGGCAGCAGGGAGGAGTGACCCTGCCAGGTGAGGCAGCAGGGAGGAGTGACCCTGCCAGGTGAGGCAGCAGGGAGGAGTGACCCTGCCAGGTGAGGCAGCAGGGAGGAGTGACCCTGCCAGGTGAGGCAGCAGGGAGGAGTGACCCTGCCAGGTGAGGCAGCAGGGAGGAGTGACCCTGCCAGGTGAGGCAGCAGGGAGGAGTGACCCTGCCAGGTGAGGCAGCAGGGAGGAGTGACCCTGCCAGGTGAGGCAGCAGGGAGGAGTGACCCTGCCAGGTGAGGCAGCAGGGAGGAGTGACCCTGCCAGGTGAGGCAGCAGGGAGGAGTGACCCTGCCAGGTGAGGCAGCAGGGAGGAGTGACCCTGCCAGGTGAGGCAGCAGGGAGGAGTGACCCTGCCAGGTGAGGCAGCAGGGAGGAGTGACCCTGCCAGGTGAGGCAGCAGGGGGGAGTGACCCTGCCAGGTGAGACAGCAGGGAGGAGTGACCCTGCCAGGTGAGGAAGCAGGGAGGAGTGACCCTGCCAGGTGAGGCAGCAGGGAGGAGTGACCCTGCCAGGTGAGGCAGCAGGGAGGAGTGACCCTGCCAGGTGAGGCAGCAGGGGGGAGTGACCCTGCCAGGTGAGGCAGCAGGGAGGAGTGACCCTGCCAGGTGAGGCAGCAGGGAGGAGTGACCCTGCCAGGTGAGGCAGCAGGGAGGAGTGACCCTGCCAGGTGAGGCAGCAGGGAGGAGTGACCCTGCCAGGTGAGGCAGCAGGGAGGAGTGACCCTGCCAGGTGAGGCAGCAGGGAGGAGAGTGTGGGAGGTGAGCCTAAGGTCAGCGCCCCGGCATCACTATTCATCTCAGAGATGTGTAGGTGTAGCTGATCTCCTGGTTGACCCCGCCCCTCTACACCCACCCCAGCCCCCACCATACCCCCTCTACACCCACCCCAGCCCCCACCATACCCCCTCTACACCCACCCCAGCCCCCACCATACCCCCTCTACACCCACCCCAGCCCCCACCATACCCCCTCTACACCCACCCCAGCCCCCACCATACCCCCTCTACACCCACCCCAGCCCCCACCATACCCCCTCTACACCCACCCCAGCCCCCACCATACCCCCTCTACACCACCTGACTCACCCCAGCCCCCACCATACACCCTCTACACCACCAGACTCACCCCAGCCCCCACCATACCCCCTCTACACCACCTGACTTACCCCAGCCCCCACCATACCCCCTCTACACCACCTGACTCACCCCAGCCCCCACCATACACCCTCTACACCACCTGACTCACCCCAGCCCCCACCATACCCCCTCTACACCACCTGACTTACCCCAGCCCCCACCATACCCCCTCTACACCACCTGACTCACCCCAGCCCCCACCATACACCACCTGACTCACCCCAGCCCCCACCATACACCACCTGACTCACCCCAGCCCCCACCATACCCCCTCTACACCACCAGACTCACCCCAGCCCCCCACCATACCCCCTCTACACCACCTGACTCACCCCAGCACCCACCATACACCCTCTACACCACCTGACTCACCCCAGCCCCCACCATACACCACCTGACTCACCCCAGCTCCCACCATACACCCTCTACACCACCTGACTTACCCCAGCCCCCACCATACCCCCTCTACACCACCTGACTTACCCCAGCCCCCACCATACCCCCTCTACACCACCTGACTCACCCCAGCCCCCACCATACACCACCTGACTCACCCCAGCCCCCACCATACACCACCAGACTCACCCCAGCCCCCACCATACCCCCTCTACACCACCAGACTCACCCCAGACCCCCACCATACCCCCTCTACACCACCTGACTCACCCCAGCCCCCACCATACACCCTCTACACCACCTGACTCACCCCAGCCCCCCACCATACACCACCTGACTCACCCCAGCCCCCACCATACACCACCTGACTCACCCCAGCCCCCACCATACCCCCTCTACACCACCTGACTCACCCCAGCCCCCACCATACCCCCTCTACACCACCAGACTCACCCCAGCCCCCATCATACCCCCTCTATACCACCTGACTCACCCCAGCCCCCACCATACCCCCTCTACACCACCTGACTCACCCCAGCCCCCACCATACACCCTCTACACCACCTGACTCACCCCAGCCCCCACCATACACCCTCTACACCACCAGACTCACCCCAGCCCCCCACTATACCCCCTCTACACCACCAGACTCACCCCAGCCCCCACCATACACCACCTGACTCACCCCAGCCCCCACCATACCCCCTCTACACCACCTGTCTCACCCCAGCCCCCACCATACCCCCTCTACACCACCTGACTCACCCCAGCCCCCACCATACCCCCCTCTACACCACCAGACTCACCCCAGCCCCCACCATACCCCCTTTGCACAACCTGACTCACCCCAGCCCCCACCATACCCCCTCTACACCACCAGACTCACCCCAGCCCCCACCATACCCCCTCTACACCACCTGACTCACCCCAGCCCCCACCATACCCCCTCTACACCACCAGACTCACCCCAGCCCCCACCATACCCCCTCTACACCACCTGACTCACCCCAGCCCCCACCATACACCCTCTACACCACCAGACTCACCCCAGCCCCCACCATACCCCCTCTACACAACCTGACTCACCCCAGCCCCCACCATACACCCTCTACACCACCAGACTCACCCCAGCCCCCACCATTCCCCCTCTACACCACCTAGACTCACCCCAGCCCCCACCATACCCCCTCTACACCACCAGACTCACCCCAGCCCCCACCATACCCCCTCTACACCACCAGACTCACCCAGCCCCCACCATACACCCTCTACACCACCTGACTCACCCCAGCCCCCACCATACCCCCTCTACACCACCTGACTCACCCCAGCCCCCACCATACCCCCTCTACACCACCAGACTCACCCCAGCCCTCACCATACCCCCCTCTACACCACCTGACTCACCCCAGCCCTCCACCATAGCCCCTCTACACCACCTGACTCACCCCAGCCCCCCACTATACCCCCTCTACACCACCAGACTCACCCCAGCCCTCCACCATAGCCCCTCTACACCACCTGATTCACCCCAGCCCCCACCATACCCCCTCTACACCACCTGACTCACCTCAGCCCCCACCATTGACTCCTTATTGACTTTTTGACCGCAGCCTTATTGACTCCTTGCCGGAGCCTGTGCTCCTGCTGGGTGATTTTAATTGTCGACATACTCGGGGTCGCCTTCTCGAACCGTTCATCCTCTCATCGTCCTAATCTCTTTGGAATTCTGGTGAACCCACTCATTTAGACTTTCGAACTTGCAGCCTTTCTTGTCTTGATCTTTCTCTCAGTTCGTCGTCTCTTTACTTGGATTTCTCGTGGCGGGTTCTTGATGACCTCCATGGCAGTGACCATTTCCCCATCCCCATCAGTGACCATTTTTTTTTCACCCCTCCCCTCTCCTTTCCTAGGTGGCACTTTGTGAAGGCAGACTGGAACCTCTTTACCCTCTGAGCTACTCTCTCCGACCTCTCCGTTCTGCCCCTCTCTCGCACCCTCCTTTTTCATGACACCATCTTCGACACTGTCCTCCACTCTTCCTCTTGGGGACCACAGAAGTGCGTTTCCTGGTGGAATGTGGACTGTGGTCAGGCTGTCGGATGTAAGCGTGCAGCCTGGAAGAGACATCACCGCCGGCAGACGGCCGATTCTTTTCTTTTCTTTCGGAAGGCGAATGCGGTGGCCCGTATGACCATCCGTACGGCTAATCGTGAGTGTTGGAAGTCGTATGTTTTCACCATTATGTCCGAAACTCCTCTGCCACAGATCTGGAAGCGTATCCACAAAATAGCGGGTAAGTTCGTTCCCGGTGTCTCGCCGGTCCTTCACCTTGCGGTACTCTTCTGGCGGATCCGGTGCAGGTTGCGGCTGAACTGGGTTCCCACTTTTCGTCTGTTAGCTCTGGTTCTCATCTTCCTCAGTCTTTCCTTCGTTGTAAGCCTGTTCTTGAATCTCGTCCTTTAGATTTCCGTACCCATCTCAGCCTTCCCAGTAACCATCCCTTCTCTCAGTCTGCCCTGGCCCTCTGCAGTTCAATGGCTGCAGGCTCCGATGGCATTCATTATGAGATGCTTCGCCATCTCCCTCCGTGCACGTCTCAGTATTTGCCGAGTCTGTATCACCGGGTCTATGAGTCGTCGTCAGTCTCTGTGGACTGGCTCGATGCTGTTGTCTTCCCTGTTTGGAAACCAGGGTTTCTCAGGACATCCCCTCAGGACTTCCGCCCTATTGACCTTACGAGTTTTGCCTGCAAGCTCTTTGAACGTATGGTTAACCTTCGCTTGATGTGGTTCTTAGAACACTATCACCTTCCTCCCCTTCCGAATTTGGTTTTCGCAAATGCTGCAGAACAACAGATGTCCTGGTGAACTTCAAGGTCTATATTCATACTATTTTTGCTGCAAAGACCTCCATTGTTGCCGTCCTTTTTGACCTGGAAAAGGCTTACGACACCGCCTGGAAATATCATATTCTGTCCCAACTTCGTTCTCCTGGCCTTCATGGTCATCTCCCTCTCTTCCTCCAAAGCTTCCTCTCTCGTCGTTCCTTTCTAGTGAGGCCTGGTGCTAATTTCTCTGCCTCTTTTCAGCAATACGAGGGTGTGCCCCAAGGTAGTGTTCTGAGCACTACTCCTTTTTTCTGGTTGCCCTCAATGGTCTTCTTTCGTTTCTTCCTTCTGGCGTCTTCTCCGCTCTCTAAGTCGATGATCTTACCCTTTGCTGTCAGGGTGATGATTCGCCTTTCCTTCAACGGCGGCTTCAACTTGCGATTGATGCCTTGTCGTCTTGGGGCCACCGATCATGACTTCAAGATCTTTACGTTTAAGACTTGTGCCATGACTTTTACTCGAAAGTGTGTCGTTCTTCGTCTCTCTTTGTCACTTTATGGTCATCCCCTTGTGTACAGGGATTCCACTAAGCTTTTGGGGTTAATCTTTGACACTCGTTTGTCTTGGTCGGCCCATATCTCTTACCTCCGTGTTGAATGCTCTAAGGCCCTTGCTCTCCTTAAGGTTTTATCGCATACTTCTTGGGGGAGCGGATAGGCGCATGCTCCTCTCTTTACATTCCTCTCTCGTACTGTCAAAACTCGACTATGGTTGCCCTGGCAACCATAATCACGAGATGCAACTCGTCTGCATCTCCTACCCTTCGCCGTTATTATAAATGGGAGTCTGTACTATGGGGAATATAGTATATAATGGGTGTAGGGGCAGTAGTTAGCATTAAGAGTTATCACATA
Organism: Procambarus clarkii; assembly: GCF_040958095.1. Taxonomy (NCBI): domain Eukaryota; kingdom Metazoa; phylum Arthropoda; class Malacostraca; order Decapoda; family Cambaridae; genus Procambarus; species Procambarus clarkii. Next base: position 28,632,745 of record NC_091195.1, read on the forward strand.
TGGGAGATCCAAAAGGCCCGGCCCCCAAGTGGAATATCCACAGAATATTAATTGGCTACACAATGTCAGTCTAGAGGTTGATCATAGATCTCCTACACAGGAAGAATGGATACTCCTTTTACTAACTTACTTATTTATTAACCCCTTAACAACCCCCCATATACATTCACACCAATAACAATAATAATAATTACTTTACCCCACTATCTTACGTTAAAAGCCTTGGTCCACATAAGCAGGATACAAGGTTTACACTGAGAACAAGCTAGGGTAAAGTTCTACTAGGCAAGGGACACTAGCAATGACTCTAGGGAGCTTACTGGTAACACTGGAGCCCACCTGGTTCCCCGGGAACCCCCTAGAGTAACTTGTAAAAAATAAACACTAGTGAACACCTAATTGCTACACATTAATACTCTACACATAGAACACGTTTATGCCAGACAGTGAGGATACTACACAGTCTACTTAACTGGATAACAACGACACAGAAATAAAGAAACAGAGGAAGGGGAGGAGGTTTCCTTTCACCACAACGCCAGCCAGAGAAGAGAGCGCATCTCCACTCTTCTCCCTCAGTAGACTCGCTGCCAGCAGACTACTCAACTAATCGTACAGCATTCCTATCCCAAGTTTACTCAGGTTTACTTTACAAATGATTAGAAAGTATTAGTAAACATAGTTGGTGCCTATTTTATTATTTAATAATCAACCCCAAGCTCAGTCTTTAAATGCTCTTTGAGAAACAAGAATAGTCTTACGTCTGGCAGGGAAGATACAAACAAATGCACCTCGTGATGCGTTTCCAATACTATAAGGCAGTTTATTTAGCTAAATTTTGACCTCTGGTTTCCACTGAGGAACCCAGGGTCGTAACAGCCGTCTTGATGCTTTGCACCATACTGGGTTGTGCCTCGGCTCTGGTGCCTTTCGTTCGACTCCCGCCCTCAGCTTGGATGTTGACACAGGCTTCCCATCTCTTCTGGACCCCAGTGATCGCTTCTGTCTTCGCTATCTTGCGCGGTCCTTACAACAGCTTCACTCTCGCCTCTCTCGTACTTTGACATTTACCTCTCCTGTCGTTCCTGTTCTTCTTCATCACCTCCCTCTTTCTGTCCGGTTATCTCGCTTACAGGATTCTCCTTCGATTCGTATTACTGATGTTTCTCCTCATATTGTTCCGTCCTTTCCCCTGTGGAGGGTCCCCCTTCCTAAATTTTGTACATTCCTGACCCGTATCACTAAGGCTTTTGCCCCTCCAACGGTTCTGAAACGCCTTTTCCTTGAACACTTTTCTTCTCACTCCCACTCCATTTCCATCTTCACCGATGGGTCTAAGTCTGCAGACGGTGTTGGCTACTCTGTTGTTTTTCCTGATCAAACTTATATATATCGCATACCTCCGAAGACTAGTGTCTTCACAGCGTAACTTTATACTATTCTCTATGCTCTTCGTCTCTTGCTTTCTCATTGTCAACCTTCCATTGTGGTGTTCGTTGACTCTCGTAGTGCCCTCATGGCTCTCGGGTCCTTTAATCAAGTCCATCCGGTGGTCGTCGAGATTCAACATTGGTTGTTTCTTATTTCCAGTAAATTTAAGTCAGTTGAGTTTTGCTGGGTTCTCAGCCATGTTGGTGTCTTTAAATGAGCGTGCGGATGCTGCCACTAGGGAAGCTGTCCGTTCTTGTCCCATCTCCCGTAAACGTATTCCTTATTCCGAATTTTACCCAGTTATTCATTCCTCCATCCTTACCCATTGGCAGAATTGTTGGTCTTCTGTTACTGGTAACAAACTGCGTACTCTTAAGAGTAGTGTGTCCCTGTGGCCTTCCTCCTACCACCGTAAACGGAGGTGGGAAACGGCTCTGGCGAGGTTGAGTATTGGCCTTATACGCTTATGGCCATACACACCTTCCCCTCACACACACCCTCACACACACACACACAAACCCGCCCCCGCCCCTCACGCACCTGCCGTCTTTCACACACACCCACCCCTCACACACACAGTGTAGATATGATAGAGCCCAATAGGCTCAGGAATCTGTACACCTGTTGATTGACGGTTGAGAGGCGGGACCAAAGAGCCAGAGCTCAACCCCCACAAGCACAATTAGGTGAGTACACATACATACTGGGGGCCTGGTAGCCTGGTGGATGGCACGCAGTACTTGTAATTCTGTGGCGCGGGTTCGATTCCCGCACTAGAGAGAAACAAATGGGCAAAGTTTTTTTCACCCTGAATGCCCCTGTTTCCTAGCAGTAAATAGGTACCTGGGAGGTAGTCAGCTGTCATGGGCTGCTTCCTGGGGTGTGTGTATATGTGTGGTGTGGGGAAAAAAAAGTAGTTAGTAAACAGTTGATTGACAGTTGAGAGGCGGGCCGAAAGAGTAAAGCTCAACCCCCGCAAACACAACTAGGTGAATACAACTAGGTGCATACACACAGGAATGAGCTACGAGGAAAGGCTAAAGGAGCTGAACCTCACGTCCCTGGAAAACAGAAGAGTAAGGGGAGACATGAAACCACCTACAAAATTCTCAGGGGAATTGACAGGCTGGACAAAGACAAACTCTTCAGCACGGGTGGAACACGAACAAGGGGACACAGGTTTCACTACAAACGACAAGGAAGTGTGTGAGGAACTGAATAAGAAATTCCAGGAGGTCTTCACCTTAGAGCAAGGAAAAATTCCAGAGATAAGAGAGAGAATAGTTAACCAGGAACCACTGGAAGAGTGAATCTCCCCTTGGACACTAAAGGAAGGAGCAAAAACACTGTGCCTGCCACTCTCCATAGTGTATAACAAATCACTGGCAACAGGGAAACTGCCAGTAATTTGGAAAACAGCTAATGTAGTCCCGATATAAAAGAAAGGGGATAGACAGGAGGCACTGAACTACAGGCCAGTGTCCCTAACCTGCATACCATGCAAGCTGATGGAGAAGATTGTGCAAAGAAAGCTAGTGGAACATCTCAAGCGAAAGAACTTTGTAACACAGCATCAACATGGGTTCAGGGATGGCAAGTCCTGCCTCACAGGATTAATTGAATTCTATGACCAGGCAACAAAAATCAGGCAAGAAAGAGAGGGGTGGGCAGACTGCATATTTTTGGATTGCCAGAAAGCATTTGAGACAGTACCACACAGGAGGCTAGTGAAAAAGCTGGAGATGCAGGCTGGAGTGAAGGGAAGGTACTCCGTTGGGTAAGGGAGTACCTAAGCAACAGAAGACAACAAGTCAGTGTGAGGGGTGAGGTCTCAGATTGGCGAGACGTTACGAGTGGAGTCCCGCAGGGGTCAGTCCTTGGACCTATACTGTTTCTGATATATGTAAATGATCTCCCAGAGGGTATAATAGACTCGTTTCTCTCAATGTTTGCTGACAATGCAATAATTATGAGGAAGACTGAAACAGAGGATGATAGTAGGAGGCTACAAGATGACCTAGACAGACTGAATGAATAGTCCAACAAATGGCTGTTAAAGTTCAACCCGAGTAAATGCAAAGTAATGAAACTAGGCAGTGGAAACAGGAGGCCAGACACCGGATACAGAAGAGGAGATGAAGTACTTCATGAAACCGACAGAGAGAAAGATCTAGGAGTTGATATCACACCAAACCTGTCTCCTGAAGCCCACGTAAAAAGAATAACATCTGCGGCATATGCGAGGCTGGCTAACATCAGAACAGCATTCAGGAACCTGTGTAAGGAATCATTCAGAATCTTGTACACCACATATGTAAGACCAATCCTGGAGTATGCGGCCCCAGCATGGAGTCCGTACCTTGTCAAGCACAAGACGAAGCTGGAAAAAGTCCAAAGGTATGCCACTAGAATAGTCCCAGAACTAAGAGGCATGAGTTACTAGGAAAGGCTGAGGGAAATGCACCTTACGACCCTGGAGGACAGAAGAGTAAGGGGAGACATGATCACAACCTACAAAATCCTCAGAGGAATCGACCGGGTAAACAAGGATAAACTATTCAACACTGGCGGGACGCGAACAAGGGGACACAGGTGGAGACTGAGTACCCACATGAGCCACAGGGACGTAAGAAGGAACTTTTTCAGTGCAGAGTAGTTAACAGGTGGAATGCATTAGGCAGTGATGTGGTGGAGGCTGACTCCATACACAGTTTCAAGTGTAGATATGATAGAGCCCAATAGGCTCAGGAATCTGTACACCAGTTGATTGACAGTTGAGAGGCGGGACCAAAGAACCAAAGCTCAACCCCCGCAAGCACAAATAGGTGAGTGCAAATAGAATAGTACACACACACACACACACACACGCCCCAAACCCCCCCCCCCCCCCCCCACACACACACACACACACACACACACACACTTGCCCCTTTCACACACACTTACACCCGCCTCTCTCACACACACACCCGGTCGGGCGTGCGTGTGTGAGGGGCGTGTGTGTGTGTATGTGTGTGTGTGTGTGTGTGTGTGTGTGTGTGTGTGTGTGTGTGTGTGTGTGTGTGTGTGTGTGTATGAAGGGGGGGGTGCCTGGGGGTGCGTGTGTGGGGGGTGAGTCAGCCAGACGTCAGAGGGCCGGAATAGCTCAACCCTCCACCAAATATAAAAGCATTACTCCGACAGTGTCAGCCAGTGAGGCCGTGGGTCCACCTCTCTACCCGGCGGGCGCGCCCCACACCTCCAGTAGCGCCCACACCGCGCCCCACACCTCCCGTAGCGCCCACACCGCGCCCCACACCCCGCCCCAACACCCACACCCAGCCGCAGCCTCCTGACGAAGACCCGGGACCGGACACAGTAACACCAGCGCCTTGGGAGAGTCATACATCGATCCTGGTGATAGCCAGCCGGAGGACACCACTACCACAGGTAAACTCACTGTCCGGTGTCCTAGTATACCAGTCTCGTGCCGTATACCCACTCCTAGCATCAGCATACCCACTCCTAGCATCAGTATACCCACTTCTAGCATCAGCATACCCACTCCTAGCATCAGTATACCCACTCCTAGCATCAGTATCCTGCAGTATACAGGTCCCTGCTGTGTCCACCACCTCGCCTCCTGCCCATGTTTACCTCGTGTTATACGACATTCCGCGAATTCTGATGATCCAACCGGGAAAAATATATTTACTTAAGCAATCTGTATCTTAGAGAAGTCTCCCCCCAGAGAGGGTCGGGGCTGTAAGAGGCTCACGGTACAGCGTGCACAGTTACAGTGTGTGTGAGGTGTTACTGTGTATCAGGGGGAGGATCAGGGCATAAATATGGGGGTGTAGCACATAGCGGAGAGCCTTAAAATAACCGGCCCCCACATACCCTCGTTATAGTGACTCACCCATCCTCACTGGTATGCCAGATGACCGTTTTCTGTGAGACGCCCTGGCCGACTACGGTGATGTCCCTGGCCGACTACGGTGATGTCCCTGGCCGACTACGGTGATGTCCCTGGCCGACTACGGTGATGTCCCTGGCCGACTACGGTGATGTCTCTGGCCGACTACGGTGATGTCCCCTGGCCGACTACGGTGATGTCCCCTGGCCGACTACGGTGATGTCCCTGGCCGACTACGGTGATGTCCCTGGCCGACTACGGTGATGTCCCTGGCTGACTACGGTGATGTCTCTGGCCGACTACGGTGATGTCCCCTGGCCGACTACGGTGATGTCCCCTGGCCGACTACGGTGATGTCCCTGGCCGACTACGGTGATGTCCCTGGCCGACTACGGTGATGTCCCTGGCCGACTACGGTGATGTCCCTGGCCGACTACGGTGATGTCCCTGGCCGACTACGGTGATGTCCCTGGCCGACTACGGTGATGTCCCTGGCCGACTATGGTGATGTCCCTGGCCGACTACGGTGATGTCCCTGGCCGACTACGGTGATGTCCCTGGCCGACTACGGTGATGTCCCTGGCCGACTACGGTGATGTCCCTGGCCGACTACGGTGATGTCCCTGGCCGACTACGGTGATGTCCCCTGGCCGACTACGGTGATGTCCCTGGCCGACTACGGTGATGTCCCTGGCCGACTACGGTGATGTCCCTGGCCGACTACGGTGATGTCCCTGGCCGACTACGGTGATGTCCCTGGCCGACTACGGTGATGTCCCTGGCCGACTACGGTGATGTCCCTGGCCGACTACGGTGATGTCCCTGGCCGACTACGGTGATGTCCCAGGCCGACTACGGTGATGTTCCTGGCCGACTACGGTGATGTCCCTGGCCAACTACGGTGATGTCCCCTGGCCGACTACGGTGATGTCCCCAGGCCGACTACGGTGATGTCCCAGGCCGACTACGGTGATGTCCCAGGCCGACTACGGTGATGTCCCTGGCCGACTACGGTGATGTCCCCTGGCCGACTACGGTGATGTCCCTGGCCGACTACGGTGATGTCCCTGGCCAACTACGGTGATGTCCCCTGGCCGACTACGGTGATGTCCCCTGGCCGACTACAGTGATGTCCCTGGCCGACTACGGTGATGTCCCCTGGCCGACTACGGTGATGTCCCCTGGCCGACTACGGTGATGCCCCCTGGCCGACTACGGTGATGTCCCCTGACCGACTACGGTGATGTCCCTGACCGACTACGGTGATGTCCCCTGGCCGACTACGGTGATGTCCCTGGCCGACTACGGTGATGTCCCCTGGCCGACTACGGTGATGTCCCCTGGCCGACTACAGTGATGTCCCTGACCGACTACGGTGATGTCCCCTGGCCGACTACGGTGATGTCCCCTGGCCGACTACGGTGATGTCCCTGGCCGACTACGGTGATGTCCTAGGCCGACTACGGTGATGTCCCTGACCGACTACGGTGATGTCCCCTGGCCGACTACGGTGATGTCCCTGGCCGACTACGGTGATGTCCCTGGCCGACTACGGTGATGTCCCTGGCCGACTACGGTGATGTCCCCTGGCCGACTACGGTGATGTCCCCTGGCCGACTACGGTGCTGTCCCTGGCCGACTACGGTGCTGTCCCTGGCCGACTACGGTGATGTCCCCTGACCGACTACGGTGATGTCCCCTGGCCGACTACGGTGATGTCCCCTGGCCGACTACGGTGATGTCCCCTGGCCGACTACGGTGATGTCCCCTGGCCGACTACGGTGATGTCCCCTGGCCGACTACGGTGATGTCCCCTGGCCGACTACGGTGATGTCCCTGGCCGACTACGGTGATGTCCCTGGCCGACTACGGTGTTGTCCCTGGCCGACTACGGTGTTGTCCCCTGGCCGACTACGGTGATGTCCCCTGGCCGACTACGGTGATGTCCCCTGACCGACTACGGTGATGTCCCCTGGCCGACTACGGTGATGTCCCCTGGCCGACTATGGTGATGTCCCCTGGCCGACTACGGTGATGTCCCTGGCCGACTACGGTGTTGTCCCTGGCCGACTACGGTGTTGTCCCCTGGCCGACTACGGTGTTGTCCCCTGGCCGACTACGGTGATGTCCCTGGCCGACTACGGTGGTCCCTGGCCGACTACGGTGTTGTCCCCTGGCCGACTACGGTGATGTCCCCTGGCCGACTACGGTGATGTCCCCTGACCGACTACGGTGATGTCCCCTGGCCGACTACGGTGATGTCCCCTGGCCGACTACGGTGATGTCCCCTGGCCGACTACGGTGATGTCCCTGGCCGACTACGGTGTTGTCCCTGGCCGACTACGGTGTTGTGCCCTGGCCGACTACGGTGATGTCCCTGGCCGACTACGGTGGTCCCTGGCCGACTACAGTGATGTCCCTGGCCGACTACGGTGTTGTCCCAGGCCGACTACGGTGTTGTCCCCTGGCCGACTACGGTGATGTCCCTGGCCGACTACGGTGATGTCCCTGGCCGACTACGGTGATGTCCCCTGGCCCTTTCTGTAGTTCCTTGCAGTGGTTCCTTGATGTTGTTCCTTGCAGTGGTTCCTTGTTGTGGTTCCCGGGGATCAAGGTCCCCACGGCCCGGTCCCTGACCAAGCCTCCTTCACACACAGCAAGGACACAGTCGGTGACCTAAAGTCTCATACTGTCTTCATTTTATAATATAGACACCAGTGTTGTGGGCTTATTAAAGCTCTCTATTCATTAATTGTCCATTGTATCTTTGCCAGAGACTAACACAGTGTCTTGGCTCTTTCTTTTAATCTCTCAGGGGTATAGAATATCTCTGATGATTCCTTCAATAGGAGTATAGAATCTCTTCGCTTTCCTTCAATATCCATCATTTTCTTTGGTATCAACTATTCGGAAACATACGAGTTCTTCACAGATGTTGCTGTCACTCTCTGTGAACATACGAGTTCTTCACAGATCTCGCTGTCACTCTCTGTGAACATACGAGTTCTTCACAGATGTTGCTGTCACTCTCTGTGAACATACGAGTTCTTCACAGATCTCGCTGTCACTCTCTGTGAACATACGAGTTCTTCACAGATGTCGCTGTCACTCTCTGTGAACATACGAGTTCTTCACAGATCTCGCTGTCACACCCTGTGAACATACGAGTTCTTCACAGATGTCGCTGTCACTCCCTGTGAACATACGAGTTCTTCACAGATCTCGCTGTCACTCCCTGTGAACATACGAGTTCTTCACAGATCTCGCTGTCACTCCCTGTGAACATACGAGTTCTTCACAGATGTCGCTGTCACTCTCTGTGAACATACGAGTTCTTCACAGATCTCACTGTCACTCCCTGTGAACATACGAGTTCTTCACAGATGTCGCTGTCACTCTCTGTGAACATACGAGTTCTTCACAGATCTCGCTGTCACTCCCTGTGAACATACGAGTTCTTCACAGATGTCGCTGTCACTCTCTGTGAACATACGAGTTCTTCACAGATCTCGCTGTCACTCCCTGTGAACATACGAGTTCTTCACAGATCTCGCTGTCACTCCCTGTGAACATACGAGTTCTTCACAGATCTCGCTGTCACTCCCTGTGAACATACGAGTTCTTCACAGATCTCGCTGTCACTCCCTGTGAACATACGAGTTTTTCACAGATGTCGCTGTCATTCTCTGTGAACATACGAGTTCTTCACAGATCTCGCTGTCACTCTCTGTGAACATACGAGTTCTTCACAGATCTCGCTGTCACTCTCTGTGAAGACGGTATTTTATATTTTGGCTTTAGTACCGTGTAATATACACACCGGCTCCCTCATGAGGTCAGCGTCTGACGTTGTATAATGTCTTCGTGTTCCACTTGGGTATCGTCCGAGGCTCACGTGTTGATACTTCTCCGTCGGGAGGCTTCAGGGTGCTGGGGGGCTACGTGCTCCACCACTGAGGTAGTCCGCTCCTTCTGTAATACCTCCGTTATACTCGGCTTCTTGCTGCCCCATGAAGCCGAATTTTCCTGAAATATTTTATTTCTCAGTTTTTCATATAAAGGGGAAGGAAACTATCAGGGGAAAGTGCCAAGCTATTATTGCTATATAGCACTGGGAAGGGGTCAGGATAAGGATTAGGGATGGGACGGGGGGAAGGAATGGTGCCCAACCACTTTTCTTTTGGAATGATACAGGTTTCCATTACATTATTTAGGATTTTTTTTAATTTGATTCGAAACTAACATTGAAATTTGATCAAATCGACCCTAACCTATCCTAACTCTCCGTAATTTACGTTCTTAATATAATTGGGTCTTTTCCAACAATAGTAACCTGTAAAAAAAATATTTGAAAATAACAAAAACCATTCGGCCTGTTAGGCATCCCAGGCGGTGTGGGAGTGCAGCCCGTCCCCCAAAAATGGGGTGGTAAATGTAAGGAGACAAATAAGTACAATTATGTACTATTCATAGCAGTTAGGAATTGTACTTATTTTCACTTAGTATTAAATCGTACTGTCAAATATATTGTGAATATTTGAGTTTACCTGAAAAGCTGAATAGAAAACCACAACCTCACCTAACCCTCTTAGTTTTTGAAGATAATAATATTATTGCTTCTTAATTACAATTAGTACTTAACCTATAGCTATATTGATATTACAGTTTTATAAAACTAATAAAACAAAACTAAAATATATCAATAAATTGTAAAGAAACTCAGGATATTTTAAAATTTTGTATAAAATCTGTATTGTTTAATTAACCAGAAAAAGAAATTCCTGATATTTAAAACTTGTGTTTTGCTAATCGAGGGAGTGACACTTGCGTTTCCGCATCAGACCAGAGAGAATGGAGGCATGACTCCGTGATAGCCTGGTTAAGCGTGAGTCTTCAGCGTATGTCCCACCTTGGCCCACTTGTCAGCTGGCCTCCGCCCCACCACTCTCTCCTGCAACATCTGAGCTACAGTTCTAGGGCCCCGCCTTTCCTCTGCGAGTTATGAGGTTAGGTTGGATATAGATCGTTAGGTTATATAGGGTCAAACAAGGCAGTGTTCTTAGTCTAATTTTCTTGTCCAATATCAGTTTGTTGTCTTTGTGCAGTCTCATTGTTAAACAGCTCTATTTAGCACTAGAGCTGACTGTAACAGAGGCAGCTCTAAGGCCTCTACGTAGCACTAGAGCTGACTGTAACAGAGGCAGCACTAAGGCCTCTACGTAGCACTAGAGCTGACTGTGACAGAGGCAGCACTAAGGCCTCTACGTAGCACTAGAGCTGACTGTGACAGAGGCAGCACTAAGGCCTCTATGTAGCACTAGAGCTGACTGTAACAGAGGCAGCACTAAGGCCTCTACGTAGCACTAGAGCTGACTGTGACAGAGGCAGCACTAAGGCCTCTATGTAGCACTAGAGCTGACTGTAACAGAGGCAGCACTAAGGCCTCTACGTAGCACTAGAGCTGACTGTGACATAGGTAGTACAAAGGCCTCTATGTAGCACTAAAGGTGACTGTAACAGAGGCAGCACTGAGGCCTCTATGAAGCACTAGAGCTGACTGTGACAGAGGCAGCACTAAGGCCTGGTTGATACCTGGTTGATGGGGTTCTGGGAGTTGTTCTACTCCCCAAGCCCGGCCCGAGGCCAGGCTTGACTTGTGAGAGTTTGGTCCACCAGGCTGTTGCTTGGAGCGGCCCGCAGGCCCACATATACCTGGTTGATGGGGTTCTGGGAGTTCTTCTACTCCCCAAGCCCGGCCCGAGGCCAGGCTTGACTTGTGAGAGTTTGGTCCACCAGGCTGTTGCTTGGAGCGGCCCGCAGGCCCACATACCCACCACAGCCCGGTTGGTCCGGCACTCCTTGGAGGAATAAATCTAGTTTCCTCTTGAAAATGTCCACGGTTGTTCCGGCAATATTTCTTATGCTCGCTGGGAGGACGTTGAACAACCGCGGACCCCTGATGTTTATACAGAGTTCTCTGATTGTGCCTATGGCACCTCTGCTCTTCATTGGTTCTATTCTACATTTTCTTCCATGTCGTTCACTCCAGTACGTTGTTATTTTACTGTGTAGATTTGGTACTTGGCCCTCCAGTATCTTCCAGGTGTATATTATTTGATATCTCTCTCGTCTTCTTTCTAGTGAGTACATTTGGAGGGCTTTGAGACGATCCCAATAATTTAGGTGCTTTATTGCATCTATGCGTGCCGTATATGTTCTCTGTATTCCCTCTACGGCCTCTACGTAGCACTAGAGCTGACTGTAACAGAGGCAGCACTAATGCCTCTATTTAGCACTAGAGCTGACTGTGATAGAGGCAGCTCTAAGGCCTCTACGTAGCACTAGAGCTGACTGTAACAGAGGCAGCACTAATGCCTCTATGTAGCACTAGAGCTGACTGTGACAGAGGCAGCACTAAGGCCTCTACGTAGCACTAGAGCTGACTGTAACAGAGGCAGCACTAATGCCTCTATGTAGCACTAGAGCTGACTGTAACAGAGGCAGCACTAAGGCCTCTATGTAGCACTAGAGCTGACTGTAACAGAGGCAGCTCTAAGGCCTCTATGTAGCATAGAGCTGACTGTAACAGAGGCAGCACTAAGGCCTCTATGTAGCACTTGAGCTGACTGTAACAGAGGCAGCACTAAGGCCTCTACGTAACACTAGAGCTGACTGTAACAGAGGCAGCACTAAGGCCTCTATGTAGCACTAGAGCTGACTGTAACAGAGGCAGCACTAAGGCCTCTACGTAACACTAGAGCTGACTGTAACAGAGGCAGCACTGAGGCCTCTACGTAACACTAGAGCTGACTGTAACAGAGGCAGCACTGAGGCCTCTACGTAGCACTAGAGCTGACTGTAACAGAGGCAGCACTGAGGCCTCTACGTAACACTAGAGCTGACTGTAACAGAGGCAGCACTAAGGCCTCTACGTAACACTAGAGCTGACTGTAACAGAGGCAGCACTGAGGCCTCTACGTAACACTAGAGCTGACTGTAACAGAGGCAGCACTAAGGCCTCTACGTAACACTAGAGCTGACTGTAACAGAGGCAGCACTGAGGCCTCTACGTAACACTAGAGCTGACTGTAACAGAGGCAGCTCTAAGGCCTCTACGTAGCACTAGAGCTGACTGTAACAGAGGCAGCACTGAGGCCTTTCCTGTTATGCTGATCTAATTCTACGTCCACCCACCAAAAACGCCATGAAAAACGTAATATAAATATGTGAAAGATATAGTATTCAGTTCAACCTAACATTCAATACTCTCAAATGTTCTGTGGTTGATTCTAACTCAAATTACTCGTTCTATCCACATCTCAGTCTATAAACACTATGCTGAGAGTTCAGACTAACATTCTAAAATGCATCTGGACTTATCATGTCTTCCAAAAGCCTCACTTCTCAAATTTTCTGATTTACAGTCTGGGTTGTACATAGGCCTCGAGGCTACAATTGTTATGAGTGAATTTGGTCAACTGGAGACCTGGTCGAAAATAACATTGATTAACAAGCAATGTCT